>NC_133327.1:97444859-97485352 GCF_042186555.1 Aquarana catesbeiana
CATCAGGGTCTATTAGGTCCCCATTAAGGCTGGGTTCACACTGCTGTGATCACAAACATCGCATGTGATTCGCACCGCATTCCTGTGCGATGCCAATTCAGCCATACAGTTTGTATGGCTGAATGCGCATTGCTTTCAGACCAAAATGGTGCAGGACCATCTTTTTTTTGCCCACACTGGAATTGGATCGCATGGGTGTTTATATCCATGCGATCTGATTCCTGTACCATTTCACAGTTCGCACTGCGATCTGCAAACCGATTGGGGGTGTCATTACCTTTACATTGACACCCACAGTGGTTCGCAGATGTGAGAGTAAACTGCCTGCAATTCAGGTGTGATGCAGGAACCTGCACAGGAATTGCATCGCACCAGTGTAAAACAAGCCTCACACCTTGTGTAGCAAGAACCCACTTCCCATGCACTTTTTTGGCAGGTCCTAACATGGCACTATAAGGCAGCCCATTCCCTTAAAGGGATATTTCACCTTTACCACAAAACTGCCTATAAAGATAAGGGGCATCTGTAGATAAAAACAAACTGTGCAGCTCTGACTAAAATTGAATAATACCCTTGCTATAGGTGTAGGCCATTTACATACCTTATGAAGTCTGACTGGAATACTCCCAGGACATTGCTAAGTGAGGCCTAGTCATCACTGCTCACCTCCACCATTACAGGAATGAGCTCTCAAATGCTGAGCTCAGAGCTACTGCGTCAGCTGAGAGAAAGAGTATGTGAGGGGTTTGGATCAGTGAAAGAGCTCTCTCCTGTGATGGTGGAGGTGAGCAGTGATTACTAGGCCTCACTTAGCAACATCCTGGGAGTGCTTAGCAACGTCCTGGGAGTATTCCAGTCCAGTCAGGTATGTAAATGGCCTACACCTATAGCAAGGGTATTATTCAACTTTAGGTAGAGCTGCACAGTTTGTTTTTAAAGAAGGAGTCCAGTCAAATGCTCATTTGGCTGGACTTCTCCTATGGATCACAGGAGTGCAGTTTGTTTTTCACTCCTGTGACTACCCATTTTCCAGCAGAGAGCCGTTTTTTGACCTAGGGGGTTCCCCTTATAAACCATACCAGACCGAAGGGCCCGGTATGCTCATGAAGGGGGAACCCCTGCCGTTTTTTTTTTTTTTTTTAATTGGCGTGGAGTTCCCCCTAATTATTTGGTAATCAAAGTCGCGTCCCTGCTCATTGAAGTCGTACTTCAAGTCGTAGGGCAAAGTCAAATCCACAGTCATATGACTGTCTTGTCAAAATCACGGCCGTGAAATTGCGGCAAAATGGCGCGACTTCTGGAGTAGCACAAGTGTGAAAGGGGGCCTTAGGCCAAAAATGTCTTGCATTTTTGCCACAGTAAATATAGGTCAGTGTACATATAGCCTTACCGTGTTGGCACACAGAAACAAATACCTCCTGCTCAGCAAAGACTCATAAAAACAGTGTGACAGCTTTCAAGCCACTACCCAGGAGGTGAAAGTCTATAACTTGGTGGTTGAGAAACACTGCTCTAAAGTATTTCTGTTGCTGTTGGTATTTCTAAAGCTTCCATCAGCGGGATTCTAATGTCACACACTCCATAGCACAAAGCGGAAAGCTGAGTGCAATTTGAGACCTGAGGGGGGGTGTAGTGTGAATGGGTGTGAGGGATGCCCCCTAGTGCCAGGGTTATTACAGCGTAGAGTGCAGCAAAATAAAAAGACAGGAAAATCAGCACAAGGGCAGTCACAGGTTCTCATCAAAAGAGCCTGACTATACCTGCCCAGCTGCTTCATTCATAGAAGCTGTACTACAGCTTCTATGAATGAAACAGGATCTATGAATGGAGTGTGCAAACCTATCAGTCATCAGCCCATGCTCCATTCATGGATCCTATTTCATTCATAGAAGCTGTAGTATGGTTTCTATGAATTAATCAGCTGGATGGAAAGGGCAGACATAGTTGGGCTCTCTTGATAAAAGCCTATGGTTGTATAAACACCTCCCGCAGCTGAAGATTATGACACCAGGGTTGGGAAAGGGCATGGACGGGGAGGATTTTAACTAAAAGAAGAGACATCAGCACAAGGGACACATCTTACTGTAAGTTGTGCTGATTGTTTTATTTGTTGGGTTTTTTTGGCTTTAAGCCAGTTTCAGGACTGAGGGCTAATTCACACAGAGTGGACAGCTGCCAGGGAAGTAAACTGATTCCTCTCCGGCGGCTGTCCCATTGAAACTGTGGTTGGGGGTGGTGTAGATGCGCGACTAAGGGCATCACACATTTCCCTTTTTTTCCACTGAACTTTAGAACTTTGTTTTGAAGTGTACAAAAGTACACTTCATCCAATGTCACTGTACTGTACAGCAACTTAATGCAATGCAATCCTGTACGGTGCGCTGTGATAAAATGCAGCATGTCTATGTTTTATCGCACTCACTGCAGTGCAGGTCAAGGCTGTGTTGCAGTGTGAATGGGACACAAGAAAGGAAGTGTTTTCTGAGTGTCTTTGCAGAATTCTGCGAATCGGTGTGTCTTTGCAGAAGTAAACCTCTGGTCACCGCACACACGTGTGAATTTAGCCTTAAAGTATCATCTTTGCAGGGTTGGCGCAGAGATACTCCACCTCATTTTACCACTTTCCAGAACTCGTCTGTTCTCTTGGGAGGCCACAAACTTAGATAGGAGTACTTCACACTTTAAGGCGGAGGTAGTCCAGATGCAATTAACATTCGACCAACACTACAAGTGCCCAGACCTAATGATATAATGTATTTGATCACCACCACTCCTGTCCCCATGCTGTCCTCTTCACGGAATTCTCCAGGTATAGAATGGATCTGAGTGTCAGTGGGTCATCATGGGGCTTTACTGCTGTTCCTGATTGCCTGCAGCCATTATGCAATTGCGGCACAATCAGTCTACCATTATTCACACTCAGCATCACACAGAGGCAATGTGGCTTTCAACTGTCAGGAGCTTCTAGCACTCCTGCTCCTCATTCCAGCATCCTGGGTTTGGTTGTGGCATTCTCTTTGTCTGTCTGTCCACCTGCAAGGTGATTAATGTGACCAGTCTCTGGGGTGGAGACCAAACCTATTATAAGCCAGCCAAGCCTGCAGTCTCAAGCTTGTGATAGTGTGTAATACTGATCGAGTTGCTTGTTTGTCTGCCCTGCTTTTATAGTTTGGATTTCCCTGTGTATGGCCTTGGATTGCATATCGGACTATTCTCTGAATACTGCCTCCTTTTACCGGGACTGTCATTGAACCACTCTACCTGTCTGCCAACCGCAAGTACCTATTTACTCTGCTCATTTCACTCATGCCCTAGTGGCCAGGCACTATAGTAGTGTGTATAAGTCCTGGGGGCAACCGAGTACCGGTAGGCCTGCTTGCCTTCTGGAAAGGGGACTGCTATAGGTGAAAAACACAGAAGCCAGCTATAATGCCTGACCACCTGCATTGGGGATAAGCGTGACATCAACTCTGTTACTGTGCAGAATTATAACTGTCAAATATAGCATATAGCTTCAGAGCAACATTTTGTAAAACAAATAAAGTACTGTCCCAAGTATGTGATAGTCCCAAACATATGGATACAGTTCATAACTATGGAAGAGGAAATCACAGTTCATAACTGATCCCATCCAAGGGTAATTACTAGAGTGCACCGAATGAAAATTTTGGTGCCGAACCCCAAAAATGCAGGATGCACTTGGCCGAAAACAGAAAATGACAGTTTTTTAAAAATATTTATATTTTTATATATAATTGTATTATATTCAACTTTTTAATTATATAATCAATTTAAATAATATGAATTTATCGTCAGCCATTATTGGCACTTTTAGTGCAAGAAAAGCTCAAGAAAAACGTATCCCTTTTAATTCTATGTATGTCTGCACACTGGTTTGTTGGGCTTTTATTGTGGTTTAAAAATCCTGCTTGCGGCATTTTTGGTTAGTTAAACCCCCCCCCCCCCAAATAACGCACCTCCCAGTTCAAATGCATTGAAAACGCATCAAGAACGCATCATAACGCACCCATGTTAACACATCCATAAGCACAGTAAAATCGGCGAAGATTTGCAGCAAAATTGTGTGCGTTTTCAGTGCCAATATCCGCACCTTTTTCTCTTATCGGCCCGAATGCCGATAACACTATTTTCGGCCAAAATGTCTCGGTGGCCAATTATATCGGTGCATCTCTAGTAGTTACAGAGATGGGTGCTGCTGTGTGACAAAATGTCCCAGAGTCATGGTTTCTCCCAGGCCATAGCCCTTACCATATGTGCCTCTCCATAAATGTCCACACTGTCTTCCATCTTGTCTCTCTCCTCTCTATCCTCTCTCTCTCTCTCTCTTCTCTCTCTCTCTCTCTCTCTCTTCTCTCTCGTCTCTCTCTCTCTCTCTCTCTCTCTCTCTCCTCTCTCTCTCTCTCTCCTCTCTCTCTCTCTCTCTCTCTCTCTCTCTCTCTCTCTCTCTCTCTCTCCCCCCCCCCCCCCCACTATATCCAGTCCTACTCTCCATTGCCACCCGATTGGGGAATTAACCAGGGTGGTAACCTCCTCTTTTATGTGCTTTTAATCTATACACTTTTGGGAAAGTGCCTACGTAGAGTTGTTGTTAATGTTTAAAAGCGTATATAAAGTAAAACCTCATGCTAGATAATATCTGTGCAGACTGCTGACATTTTCTCAACCCCAAATACAGGATAAAACACAAAATCCCAAAGGACGCCTGTAAGGGGAAATGCGTTGGGTGGAGTCGGGAGCTGTGACATCATTATGCCCAGACTGGCTGGTGTGTCCTGCGGCCAGGCTGTTACTACCGCACATTTTAACTTTGATCCTGTAAGTGCAATTATTATTTTTAATCTATTAGTTCTACAATGTTGCACTATGAGCCTTCTCTTTTTTATGCACACTATCTTGTCACAGTTTGAAAGCAAGGGGGCTAATAAGCGGCATCTAGAGAGTCCAAACTTGAGTGTGTGGGGACACGGATGTCGGGTGTTGGGCACAGAGATCCAAGACTGGCATCGGTTGGTGGCCAGATTATTGATCAAAATATACACCTAATCCCAAGGCTTGTATGATCTCTTATAATATGGAGATCATCATCAATATGGTAGGAGGATAAGATACCTTAAGTACCTTGGACCACTGAAGCACTTTATGTGATTGGAGCACTCTTCACTGGAGAAGCGCACTAGATATTTGTTCAAGAACTAGTTTAAATATGAAGTCTATTAGGATTTAAACTATGTGGTATTAATTTTACCAACACGTGGGAGCACTATGAAATGTATTTTTTAATATACACAGTAATTTATATATGCATAGAAATGTATTGCTTTGCACGTATTGAGTTTTTGTTTTGTTTTGGTTTTTGCTATGGATGTTGCTTTTATTTTTATCATTTATTATTTTTTTTACACTGCAATAGAGGTTTTACAGTTTTTGAGTTTAATATCAGACAGCTCAATATTTTTTTCTTTTTTTGGATTGTTATTATTAATGTTTCTGCTGTTAAGCATTTTGTGTTGTGACATCTCTTCCCCTGTGTGTGTCACTTCCCTTTTGGAGGTAATCTGTTCAGGTGAAGACTAGTCTGGTGGTACAGGGAGCAGTGTTGTGAGGGCCAATGTGACAATGTGATCCATCCCTTTTAATAAGACCTGATCTTGGGTACCCATGGAAACCTGCCTTGGGAGAAAAGGCGGTGTTGGTGGCAGGTGAGGTTCTGTCAGGGAGGGGTAGCCTGGCACTTCTTGCACCTCACTAATTGGCAGGGTCTCTATCTTGAAGCCCACTGCAGAACAGAGCCCTCCTAGGGACTGAGTCTGTGTACATGGTGTGCAAGGCCTTGCAAGATCATGATGTATGGTGGTTTACCTCTGTGCCCTCGTGCTGGACAAGAGAACAGTGTGCTGTGTCAAGAAGAGCTGGAGAAATCAAGCTGGTGTTCTGTGCTACTTGCTCAAAATGACTTTATAGTCTAGTGCTAGGACAAGTAGGTATAGATCATGTCGTCAGCCGAGGAGATTCATCTGTATATGTGAACCTCTTAAATATTACATGGTCTCTGGCCTGACCGTGTCGCAACCCACACATGAAGTACGTGTAAATGGTGAACAAGTTGCAAAGAAAATTCTGGTTATTATTATTATTATTAGTATACAGGATTTATATAGCGCCAACAGTTTACGTAGCGCTTTACAATATAAAAGGGAAACAATACAGTTACAGCACAATAAAATACAAGAGGGTTAAGAGGGCCCTGCTCAAAAGGGCTTACAATCTTTTAGGGTGGGGCAGGTGGTACAAAAGGTTGTAACTGTGGGAAATGAGCTGATGGAAGTGATAAATGATTATTTGGAGGCGTGATAGGCTTCCCTGAAGAGATGAGTTTTCAGGGGTCGCCTGAAGGCAGCCAGAGTAGGAGATACCCAGACAGAAGGAGGTGGAGCATTCCAGAGGATGGGAGAGGTTCTGGAGAAGTCCTGGAGGAGAGCATGGGAGGAGGAGACAAGGGAGATTGAGAGCAGGAGGTCTTGAGAGGAGAGAACAGTTTGGGTGATATTTGGAGACAAGATTGGTGATGTAGCTGGGGGCAGAGTTGTGAATGGCTTTGTATGTTGTGGTTAGTATTTTGAATTTAATTTGTTGGGCGATCGGAAGCCAGTGTAGGGATTGGGAGAGAGGGGTGGCAGACATTGAGCGGTTGGTAAGGAAGATGAGACTGGAAGCAGCATTCATGAAGAGGGGATAGCCTATGGAGAGGTAGGTCTTTGAGAAGAGAGTTGCAAAAATCAATGCGAGAGATAACAAGGGAGTGAATGAGTAGCTTGGTGGTTTCATTAGGTAAAAAGGGGCATATTTTTAGAGATATTATGAAGGTGAAGTCTACAAGCTTTTGACAACAACTGGATTTGGGGCTGAAAGGATGGATTAGCATCTAGGATTACATCTAGTACACTGATGTGAGGGGAGGGATTGATGGTTGCATTATTGATGGAAAAGTCATGGAGGGGGGCGCAGGTGGGGGTAATATTATCAGCTTGGTTTTAGAGAGATTCAGTTTAAGAAAGTGGTGCGACATCCGTGCTGATATGTCAGTTAGTAAGTTAGTAATGCAAGAGGAGCCTGAAAGAGTGAGGTGAGGAGTAGACAGATTTGGGTGTCATTGGCATATAGATGGTATTGGAAGCCGAGAAAAGAAGGGGTCCAAGAACAGAGTCTTGGGGAACCCCACAGAAGGAGGCAATGTAGAGGAGGAGATAGAGTTTTATGTAACACTGAAGGAGCACTGTGATAGGTAGGAGGAGAACCAGGATAGAGCAGAATTTTGGAGGCCAAGGGAACAGAGTTTATTGAGAAGGAGTGGGTGGTCAACAGTTATCAAAGGCCGCAGAGAGGTCAAGAGCTAGGAGTACAGAGTGGCCATTGGTTTTAGCAGTTAGTAAATCGTTTGTGAGTTGCTAATTGTTTGTGAGTTAGTAAGGCAGTTTCTGTGGAGTGCTGCGAGCAAAAGCCAGACTAGAAAGGGTCCAGAAGGTTATTTTCAATGATGTAGGAACTAAGACGGTTGTAGACTTATAGGGCGTACACACGGTCGGACTTTGTTCAGACATTCCGACAACAAAATCCTAGGATTTTTTCCGACGGATGTTGGCTCAAACTTGTCTTGCATACACACGGTCACACAAAGTTGTCGGAAAATCCGATCGTTCTAAACGCGGTGACGTAAAACATGTACGTCGGGACTATAAACGGGGCAGTGGCCAATAGCTTTCATCTCTTTATTTATTCTGAGCATGCGTGGCACTTTGTCTGTCGGATTTGTGTACACACGATCGGAATTTCCGACAACGGATTTTGTTGTCGGAAAATTTTATCTCCTGCTCTCCAACTTTATGTGTCGGAAAATCCGATGGAAAATGTCCGATGGAGCCCACACACGGTCGGAATTTCCGACAACGCGCTCCGATCGGACATTTTCCATCGGAAAATCCGACCGTGTGTACGGGGCATAAGTGTTCTAGAAGTTTAGAGGTGAATGGGAGCAATGAGATAAGTATTAAGTTGTTCAGGTTGGTGGGGTCCAATGAGGGCTTTTTAAGTATGGGAGTGATCTGTGCATGTTTTAGAGGGGAAGGGAAGGTGCTACTAGACAGGAAGAGATTAAAGATATGAGTGAGGGAGCATAGGATAGAATAGGAGGGTGAACGTAGTAGTTGCGAGGGAACAGGATCCAGGGGACAATTGGTTGGGAGGCCGATAAATTGCTGCAATCCTCAGAGAAATGGGATTGGCTGCACATCTGGTTAAAATCACCTTTATTGTAGCATATGCATTAAAGCAACTCCAAAACAAAAACGTATAGGGTACAGCATCACCAGATAAAGTATTTCACGCGTCTATAGCACTTAATCATAGTTCATAGTGAGCTATTAGCTGGTGATGCTGTTTCCCTATACTTGTGGTTTGGAGTTGCCTTTAAGAATATGCTACAATAAAAGTGATTTTTTAACTGGACGTGCAGCCAACCAGAACTTTCTTTGCATCTTGCAAACCTGTGACATACAGGGCTAGCACCTGGTGGTGTGTCAGTGGAGGTGGAAACAAGAGACGGACCTTGAGCGGTGATTGCTTCTATTTGTAAATGGTGAACAGTATAATGGCTCTGTTAAACCTGCTAACACACTGAGCTTCAGAGGATTATTTTGGAGAACTCTCCGTTGCTAAAAGGATCATAAAATTCCTTTTCCATAAATATTATTTGTTATGTACAAAGGAAATATGGAGCATACGAAATTATGTCAGCACTTGATTGACGGGACTAGAAAAAAAAAAAACTGGCTATGGTTTTTCAGTAGTAGGGGGCCTCTGTAAAACCCACACAAGCTGAGAACTGGGCGCTTTATGTGCTTTACTAGAAACATGTTTGCAATTTAGTTACCCCACAAATATATATGTCAAAAATCTGGTAAAATCAATGATAACATTTTATGTCTTTACAGACTGTACTGTGTGGTAAATATTAACCACAAAATTGCTGTCATCTGTCTGTGATCATAATCAAAACCATTCTGCAGCTAAATAACATACTACTTCTGTATAAACCTCGACTATGTATAGCATAACCCTTCCTGAGATCTTTTATTCAAAGTTGAATACATTTTGCTCATTATATTATTCAGATTCAGAGTACTTTTGTGGCACTACTCCCCATAAGAGTTGCAGATGGCAGGGTTCCCTACTGCTGCACAGCCAGGCACACAACAGCTTCAGCTTTCATCACCTGGCTGTTTCTTCACCAGTCCACCCAACTGACTCTTTTCACCAGTCTACCCAACTGACTCACTGGAGATCTCCCAGGGCAAGATAGGGGAGATTTAAGCATACCGCTAATTTCCAGAGAAACCTGCTACTTGTGGCAATCTCTCTCCTTGTAGGTCCCTGCACCGTGCTGTAGTAATCACACTGTCCTCCTTGTTCCTGCTGCCTCTCAGGGAAGATTTCTTTCAAGCTTTTTCTGTTGTAAGGATCCTCCCAGGCCAGCAACCGGGGCAGAGCACCCCCCCCCCCCCCAGACTAGGGGGTTTGCCTCAAGGGCCACCGACAGTCTCTTAGCACTTAATTTCCATCTTCCACTGACTCCCTTCCCAGCATGACTCATTACTATTCAAGGGTTCACTTAGTCCCCTGCCAGGCCCATCTCCTGGGGATTGGCTAAGGGCCCCTAAATATGCAGAACAGCCCTCCTAGCCTCTGCCCTCTATTTTCCAGAATGTTCTCCAACATTCTAGAACCAGGGGGAGGCACCAGAGAGCTGTCTTTATAAGTCATGCTTCCCTGAACTCTAATAACCCTGACCCAGATTAAGACTCACAGAGTTTAGACATGAGTCAGAATATGCTTTACCTACTTTGACACTAGTAGCACCCTGGAAGGTGCTACACTTTATTAATCCCGAAGTGAAATAATTAAAATACAGTTATACTCAATGAAGAACAAAGCAAAACACAATAACAAATATAACATACATTTCCACTAACAACAAATTATAATATACAATAACATGAATTGAAATAAGACAAATTAAAAACTGAACTGAAAATTATACTTTAACGAGCATACCACACTATATAGCGAAATTAATGAATTGAGGCTATAATGGGCTTTCATGGTAGGTAAAAAAAATAAAAAATTTTATTCCAACAACACATTAAAACATACATATCTTAAAAAAGCGACACAACAATTGTGTCCTATACATAAGGCTCTATACATCCACAGATGAAGTGATGCTGGAGGTAAAACATTGTCAACTCAGCAAATACCACCTGTGCGTTAAATGCTTGAAATGTTTCCCCGATAAACCACCGCTTCTTCAGGAGCTTATTACATATACAGTATCTCACAAAAGTGAGTACACCCCTCACATTTTTGTAAATATTTTATTATATCTTTTCATGTGACAACACTGAAGAAATTACAATTGCTACAATGTAAAGTAGTGAGTGTACAGCTTGTATACCAGTGTGAATTTGCTGTCCCCTCAAAATATCTCAACACACAGCCATTAATGTCTACACCACTGTCAACAAAAGTGAGTACACCCCTAAGTGAAAATGTCCAAATTGGGCCTAAAGTGTCAATATTTTGTGTGGCCACCATTATTTTCCAACACTACCTTAACCCTCTTGGGCATTTAGTTCACCAGAGCTTCACAGGTTGCCACTGGAGTCCTCTTCCACTTTTCCATGACAACATCACAGAGTTGGTGGATGCTAGAGATCTTGCACTCCTCCACCTTCCGTTTGAGGATGCCCCACAGATGCTCAATAGGGTTTAGGTCTGGAGACATGCTTGGCCAGTCCATCACCTTTACCCTCAGCTTCTTTAGCAAGGCAGTGGTCATCATGGAGGTGTGCTTTGGGTCATTATCATGTTGGAATACTGCCCTGCGGCCCATTCTCCGAAGGGAGGTATCATGCTCTGCTTCAGTATGTCACAGTACATGTTGGCATTCATGGTTCCCTCAATAAACTGTAGCTCCCCAGTGCCAGCAGCACTCATGCAGCCCCAGACCATGACACTCCCACCACCATGCTTGCCTGTAGACAAGACACACTTGTCTTTGTATTCCTCACCTGGTTGCCGCCACACACATTTGACACCATCTGAACTAAATAGGTTTATCTTGGTCTCATCAGACCACAGGACATGGTTTTAGTAAACCATGTCCTTAGTCTGCTTGTCTTTATCAAACTGTTTGTGGGCTTTCTTGTGCATCATCTTTAGAAGAGGCTTCCTTCTGGGACGACAGCCATGCAGACTAATTTGATGCAGTGTGAAGCATATTGTCTGAGCACTGACAGGCTGACCCCCACCCCTTCAACGTCTACAGCACTCATACGTCTATTTCCAAGACAACCTCTGGATATGACACTGAGCACGTGCACTCAACTTCTTTGGTGGATAATGACGAGGCCTGTTCTGAGTGGAACTTGTCCTGTTAAACCACTGTATGGTCTTGGCCACCGTGCTGCAGCTCAGTTTCAGGGTCTTGGCAATCTTCTTATAGCCTAGGCCAGTGATGGAGAACCTACGCAACCCAGATGTTTTGGAACTACATTTCCCATGGTGCTCATACACTCTGCAGTGTAATTGAGCATCATGGGAAATGTAGTTCCAAAACATCTGGGCTGCCAAGGTTTGCCATCGCTGGCCTAGGCCATCTTTATGTAGAGCAACAATAATTTTTTTCAGATCTTCAGAGAGTTCTTTGCCATGAGGTGCCATGTTGAACTTCCAGTGACCAGTATGAGAGAGTGAGAGCGATAACACCAAATTTAACACACCTGCATCCCATTCACACCTGAGACCTTGTAATACTAATGAGTCACCTGACACAAGGGAGGGAAAATGGCTAATTGGGCCCAATTTGGACATTTTCACTTAGGGTGTACTCACTTTTGTTGCCAGCGATTTAGACATTATTGGCTGTGTGTTGAGTTATTTTGAGGTGACAGCAAATTTACACTGTTATACAAGCTGTACACTCACTACTTTACATTGTAGCAAAGTGTCATTTCTTCAGTGTTGTCACATTAAAAGATATAATAAAATATTTACAAAAATGTGAGGGGTGTACTCACTTTTGTGAGATACTGTAGTATCATAGAGCAAACATCATTATTATTCTATGAGTAAATAAGAGAGAGAGAAAATATTAGTCATAACATCTGTAAATATTGAAAATAATATAAAGGTATAAAAAATGTACGGTGGTGTCTCCTGCACGCTACCTTACCCAGGACACGATCATATGCACGGACCCACAAAATACAATCCGCCCCAGAGAGTGTGGGGGCCCCACATTTATGGGACACACAACTCACAGTCTGATAAGAAAATTATCAGGATCATGAACTAGCTTAAACTAGTATAAAACAGATGGTATTTATATCCATATCCATACCATACTGTTAAAATAAACTAACCATATCCATACCACCCTGTTTTAAATTAAATTCAGAATATGTCAAAGGTTCTGCAGCTACAAAACAGATATAAACCAACTCCAGTATAGAGGATCTTGTGTAGTGCCTGCTACAGCAGTGCAAGCTGCTGAAGAACATCATGGAGGTAGGTATGGAGCACCCCAAACCCCAGCCCTGGAACAGTGATTGGTCCTGACCACCATGAACATGTCTTATAAAACCACAAATGGGTTTTCAGAACACCTGAAAGATAATTATATAGTTGATCAAGTTGAAAAACGGTCTCCTTGTCTTTTGCGGTGACCTTAAAATGAACAACCTTTCATTAACTTTCTTCTTGGACCATATATTTATATAAAGGTGCTTGTATCCTGCCACAGTCACCTATTTTTAGGTTGAATGCCTATTTTTAGGTTGAATGTATTTTTATTATTCGTGTTTTCAGATAAAGAGCATCAAAACATGTGCGGGTACAAAAAGAAGAAATAGGGAGGGGGGACAAAGTAACTGGTACATCATAAAATCTTGTAACATAAGGGCCAAAGGCCCCACCTGTATCAGACATAACAGTGAATCATATCCAAGAACATAAAGAACGTGGAGAGCGGCAGAAAGGGAGGAAAACAAATTAGGAGAAAAGAAAAGGGAATAAGACAGAGAGGGGAGACACAAAAGGTGCGATAATGAACAAGTCATTCCTATGTGACCATCAAATAACTCATCCCATAGGCGTGCGCACAGGGTGTGCCAGGTGTGCCTGGGCACACCCTAATCACCTTGTGTGCTGTGGATACCCCCTGTTTAGACCCGTGATGTTTTACCAAAGCCCCTCCTACTGGGGCTCCAAAAAAATTTTGGAAAAAACAAATTTAAAAAAATAAAATTGTTAAAAATAACAATACAAAAAAATGTAAAAAAATGATTAGAAAAATAAAATTGTTAAAAATAATAATAATAAAAATGTTAAAAAATTATTTAAATTTTTATTTTTAATTTTGTTTAATAATACAAATAAAAACTACTGACACCTACCTCTGCCCTACTGACATTGTCCACGGCTCTACTGACACCGGCAGTATATATACACATACACACGTATCTGTGTTGGGGTGCACACCCTAATGCAATAGTCTGCGCACACCTATGACTCATCCCCTGAGAGGAAAGAATGTCCTCTTCAGGTGAAGAATCATCTTTGAAACGTATCTTAGTTCGAATAGTGAATCCATACACCCCATGTTTTTTTGTGCTTTTCCCAGTTATCCAGTTCTCTTGCCTGCATCTCCTCCATAAGCATGATATGGTTGATTGTATCCACCCAACGATTAATCAGAGGGGTAGTATCTGTCTTCCAAAATCTGGAAATAAGTTGGCAAGCTGCGGATAGAAAAAAATCTAAGGAGGCCAGATTTCTGTGGTTTAACCAACCCCGGTAGGATAGATAAGAGAGCAACCTTAGGTGAGGGAAGAGTGAAGAGTGAATACCTTCAGTTGATCTAAGTGTTTGTATTTCTGTATTTCTAGGCAAAACCTTTTTTTACATTTTTGGATACAGCATGAAGGTTCAGACCCTCTGTCCTGTTTTTATTGCTCTCTTAGTCCCCATTGAGGAGATTTACAGTTTTATTTGTACTGGTGAACATTGTTACTGAGAAGCAAAGTAAGGGGAAGTCTTCCAATGAGGACACCTGTTCCAAGGATTACTGGCTAAGAGGCTAAGAAGGGAATTTTTTTTTTTTTAAGATTTCCTATAACATCCTGTTGCATCTTTGGAACAAGAAGTAAAAGGAAATTTCCCCAATTGTACACAGACAGTAACATAAATAAACTGAAAGGGGTTTTAATCCTTTACATACTAGATCCAAAACTAATAAAATGCTTTTGGCTAAACATAGACTTTAAAGTGATACTAAAGTGTCATCTTTGTTTCTTTACAAAATAACAAACATGTCATACCTGCTCTGTGCAGTGGTTTTGCACAGAGCAGCCCAGATCCTCCTCTTCTCGTGGCCCTCTTCCGTGCTCCTGGCCCCTCCCTCTCGTCGAGTGCCCCCAGAGCAAGCAGCATGCTATGGGGACAATCGAGCTGAAGCCACAGATCCATTCAGACATGAAGCTGCAGAGCCGCCCCCTCTCTCCTGATTGGCTAATTGACTTTAATTGACAGCAGTGGGAGCAAATTGCCCCACTGGGGTGTCTCAGCCAATCAGGAGGGAGAGTCCTGGATGGCTGAGGCACTTGTGCACACCGCTGGATAGAGAGGGTGTTCAGGTAAGTATTAGGGGGGCTGCTATACAAAGAAGTTTTTTTTATCTTAATGCATAGAATGCATTAAGATAAAAAACTTTCTGACTTTACAACCACTTTAATTCTACCTAAAAGACAGGGTCCATCCTTGCTCCTTATTAACTTAGTTACCCATCCCTGCGCTTTTTCCAGTTGTACAATTCTGGCTGGTAATAAGCCCGATTTTAATGTTGGTAACACATTCTAAATGGGAATATTAAGTGCAGCGCTAATCCATATTGTGTGTATATAAAAATTGTGCAAGTATGCAAATAGTAGGTATAACACATTGACTGTGCAAAATAAAATAAAGTGCTAGGTGCAAACAGCAATAAATGAATATAAATGCAATTCATAGACTGAAATCACTAAAAAGTCCATATATGTGAAATGGCATTGTGAATAAATAACCCATGAGGGGAAAAAACAAAAACGAGTCCAAAGAGGTGAAATGAAATCACTACTGTTTAGGTAGATCAATGTTGAAATTGAAGATATATTTGACCTCTGAAGGATAAGCCACCATCCAGTAAGAAATCACCATAGATTGTGAATCCACCACCGATGAAAAAAATTGGATATTCTTACTGGACTCAGTGGACCCAATGCCAGCGGTACGGAGTCAAACAGGCATGGAACTGGGAACCTGTTTGGAATGTTTTTTGTTTTTCCCCTCATGGGTTATTTATTCACAATGGACTTTTAGTGATTTCAATCTATGAATTGCATTTATATTCATTTATTGTTGTTTGCACCTAGCACTTTATTTTATTTTGCACAATGTGTTATACTCACTGTTTGCATACTTGGACAACGTTCTAATATATACACACAATATGGATTAGCACTGCACTTAATATTCCCATTATCCACTCACATTGTCTGATTGTAATGTTTGCAGCTTTTCCTAATCTGTTGAGTAGCGCAGTGTACATTTTGAAATTTAAAATCTTTCTAAATGTAATAGTGGGGCTCAGTGTTGCTCTGAGCCCCACTTGAAAAAGTGCAGCACAATCACAATATAATCAAAAGAAATGCACTACTGGCTTGAGTTAATGCGCAAATCCAACGTCAATTCAATATGACCTAACGGTTTAACGTGAAATAATATGAATTCATGTGGAAACAAATGTAATGCATTACCATGTATCAAAAATCATACTAACTAAAGATGCAACAATGTGAAGGGCATTTATAAATGTGAATAAAATGTACAAAAAGTCGAATCCACAGTGTAGTTGATATACTCCACACATGCTCAGTGTCCATACTGGGCACTTTCATCCCTTTCTTGCCCAGGCCAATTTCCAGGTTCCTGCGCTATCACATATTGAATGACAATTGTGCGGTCATGCAACACTTTACCCATATTAAATTTGTACCATTTTTTTCACTCAAATAGAGCTCTCTTTTAGTGGTATTTTATCACCTATTAGCAAAAGTATGTAGCCATTATAGAACATACAGTGGGGACGGAAAGTATTCAGACCCCCTTAAATTTTTCACTCTTTGTTATATTGCAGCCATTTGCTAAAATCATTTAAGTTCATTTTTTTTTCCTCATTAATGTACACACATCACCCCATATTGACAGAAAAACACAGAATTGATGACATTTTTGCAGATTTATTAAAAAAGAAAAACTGAAATATCGCATGGTTCTAAGTATTCAGACTCTTTGCTCAGTATTTAGAAGCACCCTTTTGATCTAATACAGCCATGAGTCTTTTTGGGAAAGATGCAACAAGTTTTTCACACCTGGATTTGGGGATCCTCTGCCATTCCTCCTTGCAGATCCTCTCCAGTTCTGTCAGGTTGGATGGTAAACGTTGGTGGACAGCCATTTTTAGGTCTCTCCACAGATGCTCAATTGGGTTTAAGTCAGGGCTCTGGCTGGGCCATTCAAGAACAGTCACGGTGTTGTTGTGAAGCCACTCCTTCGTTATTTTAGCTGTGTGCTTAGGGTCATTGTCTTGTTGGAAGGTAAACCTTCGGCCCAGTCTGAGGTCCTGAGCATTCTGGAGAAGGTTTTCGTCCTGGATATCCCTGTAGTTGGCTGCATTCATCTTTCCCTCAATTGCAACCAGTCGTCCTGTCCCTGCAGCTGAAAAACACCCCCACAGCATGATGCTGCCACCACCATGCTTCACTGTTGGGACTGTATTGGACAGGTGATGAGCAGTGCCTGGTTTTCTCCACACATACTGCTTAGAATTAAGGCCAAAAAGTTCTATCTTGGTCTCATCAGACCAGAAAATCTTATTCTCACCATTTTGGAGTCCTTCAGGTGTTTTTTTAGCAAACTCCATGTGGGCTTTCGTGTGTCTTGCACTGAGGAGAGGCTTCCATCGGGCCACTCTGCCATAAAGTCCTGACTGGCGGAGGGCTGCAGTGATGGTTGACTTTCTACAACTTTCTCCCATCTCCACCTGCATCCCTGGAGCTCAGCCACAATGATCTTTGGGTTCTTCTTTACCTCTCTCACCAAGGCTCTTCTCCCCGATAGCTCAGTTTGGCCGGACGGCCAGCTCTAGGAAAGGTTCTGGTCGTCCCAAACGTTTTCCATTTAAAGATTATGGAGGCCACTGTGCTCTTAGGAACCTTAAGTGCAGCAGAAATTTTTTTGCAACCTTGGCCAGATCTGTGTCTTGCCACAATTCTGTCTCTGAGCTCTTCAGGCAGTTGCTTTGACCTCATGATTCTCATTTGCTCTGACATGCACTGTGAGTTGTAAGGTCTTCTTTAGACAGGTGTGTGGCTTTCCTAATCAAGTCCAATCAGTATAATCAAACACAACTGGACTCAAATGAAGGTGTAGAACCATCTCAAGGATGATCAGAAGAAATGGACAGCACCAGGGTTAAATATATAAGTGTCACAGCAAAGGGTCTGAATACTTAGGACCATGTGATATTTCAGTTTTTCTTTTTTAATAAATCTGCAAAAATGTCAACAATTCTGGTTTTTTTTGTCAATATGGGGTGCTGTGTGTACATTAATGAGGGAAAAAATGAACTTAAATGATTTTAGGAAATGGCTGCAATATAATAAACAGTGAAAAATTTAAGGGGGTCTGAATACTTTCCGTCCCCACTGTATAATGTATGTAGGTTTAGCACTGAGAAATACTTTTTGAAAGATAAAAAGTGCATTTTGGACACAATGATATAGATCAGACCAAAACGAGGGACAAATGAGGAGGAAAGAGGGACAAAGGGACTTTGTACCAAATCAGGTACAGTTGGCAGCTATGGCCTACACTAGCATGTCAGATTTATGTACATTGCACATTGTTGCAGGATGCTTGCAGAGCGGCCCATTCAGTTGCATAGGATGAAAGTGACAGAGGGAATAACTCATGCCATGGCTGCAGCATGTGCACACCCCTGGCCACTGCCTCTGCAGCTAAGGGGAGTAGCAGTTGGAGGGTGGGAAAAGTGTGGCTCAGCTGTGGGGTTTTGCCACCTCTCCCCCGATAGACCTAACTTTGTTGCATCTCCAACCTTGTCCTGCAAGTGGGGAGGCTGGTTGAGCTGTTTAAGGACAGAGCCCTGACTGAGAGCCTCTTTGCAGCCATGTGGAGTAGGCTTAGGGGAGCTCCATGGCCTGAGGGGCCCAGTAGCAAGGTAAGAGTTGTGGCAAGTCCCTGTGATTAATAGCAGTAATGTATGGGGGGATGATGTGTGTGCAGGGGAAAAAAAGGGGAAAAAGGGGCAGTGTGTACATGGTGGGAGGAGGCAATGTTTATGGATGGGACAGTGTTAGTGCAGGGAGAAAAAAAAGTAGACAGTGTGTAGGGGGGGCAGTGTGTGCAAGGGAAGAGGGGGACAGTGTGTACAGGGAGAGGGCAATGTGTGCATGGAAATGGGCAGCAGTGGTGTGTACATGTGAAAGGGGGAGGGGTATGTGTGCAGGTGAATATACACGGTGGGGGGGGGGGGGTGCAGGGGAAAAGGGGGACAATGTGTACAGACCTGACATCGGGGGGGTTATACACACAATCTGGTGGCTGCAGTCACTGGAATTGTGTGTGAAACTGACAGGCACCCTACTGCCTGTCAGGCGAAATCATTTGGGTGGCAGCGCTGACACCCGATTGCTCACACACGCCCCCGGTACCGGTTACCTCCCGCACGCGCCGTCGCACCCCACTATGATTTCCTGGGCTCTGCTTGCTCATCTGCGTGAAAAGGTCAATTGCAATACACATGTTACATATTGCCACGCATGCCAGAGGGAGAGCAATAATTCACCAGACCTTCTCTGTAAAACTAAGCTGATACCAATAGGGGGCTTGTGAAGCATCACCTATAGAAAATATAGGGTTCTGAAGTTTCTCGTCATTTCAGAGGCGCACACAAATTTAAGGTTGGATAGCTATTTTCTTGGCGCAACCTTGTCTTTTATATTTTAATCACAAATTTGGGTAGTTTATTGTTTGCCCTTAAATTTACTTTAGTGTTTTTTACTGAAATTTTGCATTCCTTAGACCTTTGCAGTAATGACGTGTTACAAAAAAATTGGAACTACCACTATTTTATTCTCTAGTGTGTCCACTTTCTGAAAATATATAATGTTTGGAGGTTTTGTGTAATCTTCAGGCCGAAAATTATTTTTTAAACGTGTGCAAAAAACACAAAACTGATCTGGCAGCGAAAAGGTTAAAGGATAAGGTCACCTTTTGGAAAAAATAAATGAATGCATATATTTTTGCAGAAAAAGAAATGTGCATTTATTTATTTTATCTATTGGTAATAATAATAGAAATATTGGTACCTTCTTACAGGAGATAAGGTATCTAAACATCTGAAGGATTTCCCAGAAATCACTTTCAGGAGATCCAGATAAGAGATACACTGGTGCATAGTCACTATGCCCCTATATCTTCTGCCAAGTCCAAGTTCCGGGGAACTAGGCCTTGCCATAAATGCAATTTTTGCTGTCATCTATACGCATCCAAGCATATCATTCTACCCAACGGCCGTTTATACAGACCCAATTTCTTGGTTACCTGTCAGTCCGTTGGTATAGTTTATCTGATGATGTGCGATTTTGATGCGTTTTATGTCGGCAAGACAAAACGTCCTTTCTTTCATCGCATCAGGGACCATGTTTCCCTGGTGCGTGGAAAGAAAATGGAGACGCCCATTAGCTGCCATATGGGTTTATATCACAACTTTGATGACACCAAAATGCATTTTTTTACTCTTGAACATGTTCCCCCCAACGAAAGAGGGGGTGACAATGACAAGATTTTATTGCAGTGTGAGGCATGCTGGATCTCTGACCTAGCTGCCCTCAAACCTCCAGGCCTTAACGATGCTATGAGTTTCAAGTCCTTTCTCTAATTCTCTAATTAAATTCTTGGTTATTCGCATTTATTTTCTCCATTCCGTCCCCCTCCCCTCTTTTTCCCCAACGTCCCCCCTGTCCCTTTTTTTCCCTTTTTTTCCCCTTTTTTCCCCTTTTTCCTGCCTCTTTTTCTCTGCTGTCCAATAATTGATTACATTTTCGATATACATTTGATGTTTTCATTTGAAAATTTATTATATCACATTTGTAAAAATATATGGTTACAGTCCTATGAACCAAGCATAACCATTTATTGTCAGCCTGCCTCCTTGTACTTGTATTTACCATTTAGGCAGTTCACCCTGTCTATTGTTACTTAATGCACTTTATGCACATTCCACTTTCTCCATCCCCAGCCAGTCACCACGGACACTGCTTGTATGGGCGCCCTGGGCACTTCCTGGCTGCTTTGTCAATCAATCATTCGGCCTATGCAGTGCCCTTTCTTTTGGTTCTGCTAATCTGCTTAGCCTGGGGTCTTTAAGTCCTCTCCTGCGCCATTGGAGTGTGCCGTTCGCTGTGGACTGCCCACTCCTGTGACAAGGGCTTTATTTTTCATTTCCTTCCCCTCAGTTGAGGGCACTGGACTTTCTAAGATGGTGGCCTCACCTCACTGTGCGTCTATGATGTTTGCGCCATCCGTCATCCCAGGCACATGCGCGATGGCATTACCTAACACGCCCGAGGCTCGACGGTGACGTCAGACGCCGCCGAGTCGGAGAGGGCTATTTAAATGGCGTATACTTGCTTCTACAGTTTGCTTGAGATCCCTTAACAGGGATGAGCTGATATCCCCCGGATCTCTAGGATCTTCTTATGAAATCGTCTGGTAAGATGCTTCTTCTTCTCATATATTTGAGTGTTTAATTGCTCCTGTATTGCCCCAGATTGTATTAGATTTACTCCATACATATCTTTCAATATTATCTGTAGGTCCTTCTTGCTACTGGTGTCTGGTTTCCTAAAAATCCCTTTTTGGGGATGTCAGACACTAAGGCGAATACCTTCAGTCACTTTTGTGATCAAGACCAGTTTACTCCCTATTGATTCAACCTTAAGGTAATTATCCTCCTTTAAACCGCTGTTTTATCAGCAACTGTCATGTTAAATATCCATTGTATTGGCCCTTGCTATTTTGGGCCCCATTCAGCCTTTTTCATTTACTATTTTTACCATATTTCTCTTTAGAAATATCACCTCTTTAGCTCCTCTCTGCAAGCAGTTAAGGTGTGCGGGTTGGATGGACAGGACGTCACACGTGCTATTTGATTTTATTGCTGCATTTACAGTTTGTTTGTTTTTTGGGATACTGAAGTATTTTTGGTAAGGTTTGGTTCATCTCTGTGTCCATATGTTTCTATGTCCCTTGTTTTGATATTTTGTTTTTTGTTTTTCAAAACAATGTATGCATAGCTATTTTTTCAATTCTATGCCAATATTCATGTGTAGTTATGTCTATGTATTGTTTTTCAATACGTTCATGAGATTTCTATTCTATTTTTATCATTAGTACAAAAAGAGTCACACCATCAATCTCCTGAAGAAACTCTAGCGAGTGAAACATGTCATGAGTGGTAGTGCCTTGTTATACATGCTTCATTGATTCCTTGTATTTTGTGATATGGATGTAATTTCCCTTCTTATATTTTTATCCCTTTATTTATAAAAATCCAATTTTATCACAACCTTATGAGCTTTTTTCTCTACACCCAACACAGTTAAAGTCCAGTTGTCACCTCTTTGCCCTGCCTTCTAATTTTGAAATTTTTCATATATGGGATGTGGTGTTTGTTCCTTTGATTTCTCCATCTTGCCCTTTATTATAGGTATATGTGAAATTACACCCCAAAATACATTCTGCTGCTTCTCCTGAGCCCTGGAATACCACATGTGTGAGACTTTTTGGCAGTCTAGCTGCGTACAGGACCCCGAAAACCAATCACCGATGTTAGAATTTCTAAGGGCGTAAATTGCTCATTTTACTTCCTCACTACCTATAAGAGTTTCGGAGGCCCTGAAATGCCAAGATAGCACAACCCCCCCCCCCCAAAATGACCCCTTTTTGGAAAGTGGACACCCCAAAGAATTTGATAATAGGTATGTTGAGTATTTTGCAGATCTCACTTTTTGTCATAATGTTTTGAAAATTGAAGAAAAAAAAGAAAAATACATTTTTGTTTTCTTTCTTTATTTTCCAAATAATTGTGGCAACAAATGAGATCTGCAAAATACTCACCATGCCTCTTAGTAATTTGCTTGGGGTGTCTACTTTCTGAAAAAAGGGGTCATTTGGAGGGGGTTTTGTACTATCTTGACATTTCAGGGCCTCCAAAACTGTGATAGGTATGAGGACATGAAATAAGCAGTAATTGGTAATTGGTTTTCTGGGTCCTGTAGGCGGCTAGACTGCCAAAAAGTCTCACATATGTGGTATTACCATACTCAGAAGAAGCAGCAGAATGTATTTTGGGGGGTAATTCCACATATACCCATGGCATGTGTTGGAAGGCAACATGGTTTAATATCATATTTCTGGTATTTAATTCCCTGGTTGATACAGGGAGATGGCCCCAAGTTAGAATGTAACCAGTTACACATCAAATCTTTGTAGCATATCAGAATCTGCACCTGAAAGCTAGCAAGGCTGTAACAAGAGCTTGGCTCCGGGCCGACTGGTGTGATGATACACTGCAAGCAATCTTCAAAGAGAGCCATGGCTGCCAGGATGATTGATGATGGTGGGTTACAAAGATCAAAGGATCAACAGGCACCTAGAGATGATACATGAATAATGCTGCCCCTAGAGGCCAATACGGCAGGACAGACAGTAATATAATCTATTGAGGAGGACTGCCCCATGAACACTTTGATTCGTCCAAAAACTGAGATGGGCTGGCAATGGGGTGGGTCTGGACGGTGTGTGATTGAGGTTTAAAAAGGGCTGACTGAGGCACAGAGCCCTCTTTTGCCATCCTTAGCCCAGATGACAAAACAATATCTCGAGGAAAACATTGTGATAAGTATCTTTGATGTGCTTTTGTCATATACTCTGTATAATTCTCTATAGTATTTCCATGCTAGCATATCCATATTTCCTTGGGAAATAAATAAGACATTGTTTTACTAAACAGTGTGTTTGTTTTTATAGCTAACCTTATATCATTGTGCTTATCAGAGTTTTAATAGACTAGCTAACTATGGTAATAGACAAGTTAATACATATATGCAATAAGTAGAGGGAATCCGTAACCACCCTCGAATAATATTTATTGTACTATCTACTTCAGCATGTGTGCGCAATATATCATATAAACTGTTACTAAAGTCAGATTTTCCCTCCCCGTCTTTTAGGACAGCCACAATGAGACCTTGGCTCCTGCCCTTCCTTAGGAAACACTGTGCCAGCCAATACATTTTCACCTCCCCCTGCCGGACTTCAGTTATTGGTGTTTCCTCCGGTGGGGAGACACTGTTTTCTTCTATCTAAGATTTCCCCCCTCCATGAATGGTTCCTGGTAGTGGGGGGGGGCCCTCTGGGTGGTCGGGGGTTGTTCACTTACTTGTTAAAGGGCTCTTGTGCACTCCCCAGGGTTGTATCCTATGTGCAAGGGTGATGTGTTTTATTTTTTTCTTGCATGTATTTCAGAAAGCTACTGAAAAGTCAAGATCCTCACATAGCTCTAAGAGAAAGTGCGCCTCTTGTAGGAACACCCTAATGGAAGCTTGAACAAAAGTATTGTGCAAGGACTGTATAGATGCTTTAGTCGGAGAAAGGGCATCAGAGCAGCAAGCGGGGTTAGCAGCTTCAGTGAAAGGTACTTTCTTCCGCTTTTCAGTCTTTCAAATCTTTGTTTGAAGGTTTTCATCCTCCTACTAATCCCTCACCTGCATTCCAAAGTACAACCCCTTCACAAGCACGGGGCTCTGCATCTTCCCATCCGGAAGCCACTGCCACAGCAGATGGATCTACTGGGGCCTCCAGAGAGGAGGCTAGGGAAGATCCGGATAGTGTCACCTCTGGTTCCCAGGAGGAATCAGAGGGAGAGGATCGGGACGAGAGTTCAGAAAACCCTCAAGATACAAGCTGTCCCTGGAAGAGGTAGAGGACCTCTTGGGGGCAATTTATACCACCCTTGGAATTCAAGCGGATAAGAAACCCCTGACACTCCACAACCAGATGTACAGGGGCTGGGGGGACAGAAAAAGAAGGTTTTCCCAGTCCATGAGGTTCTGGTAGAAACGGTAAAGAAGGAGTGGCAGGATCCTGAACGGAAACCTTTTTTCTCCAGATCCTTGAAAAGAAGGTTCCCGTTTTCAGAAGATCCATCCATCCATCTGGAATAAGAACTCCAAACTGGACGCTGCCTTCTCCCAGGTCTCCAGACAGAGATCTGGCCTTTGCGGATATGGGAGCTCTGGCAGATATGGACAAGAGAATAGATTCCCTCCTAAAGAAGACCTGGGAATCCACTATAGGGAATTTGAAGCCGGAAATGGCTGTCACAGTAGTGGCCCGTAACCTGGAGCATTGGTTTTCCCAAATTCAGGCTCATATTGAAGCGGGAACTGCTAAGGAAACTATATTGTCATCTTTTCCTACTATTGCGAGGAGTGGCATATATAGCGGATGCATCTGCAGAGTCTGTCTGCATGTCGACCAGAACCGCAGCTCTAGCCAACTCAGCCAGAAGAGCCCTCTGGCTAAAAACGTGGCCGGACGATAGTGCCTCTAAGGTTAAACTGTGCAGGATCCCACTTACAGGAGATCTACTTTTTGGCCCAGGTCTGGAAGCTGTGCTAGACCACACAGTGGACAAGAAGAAATCCTTCCCGGTTGAACATAAAGCCCAGGTCAAATAAAGAAGGGGTTTTGTCCACAGAAACGAAGGGGGGTCCCCAAGCTGGAGGGGGAAAAGAAAATATAGGGGCAAGGGCAAGGGAGGTGCAATTTTTCGTACTCCTGAACAGCCCTGAAAAAATGACCCTCCAAACATGGTGGAAGGAAGACTGGGGGCCTCCCTCCCACACTGGGAAGCGGTTTCCCCCAGTCAATTTATCCTGGGGATCGTAAGAGTTCCAAAAGGGGAGGGGGACTTTTATTCACACATTTTTGTAGTGAAAAAATCCTCAGGAAAATACAGATTGATCCTGAACTTAAAACACCTGAACCAATCTATTTCCTACAAAAGGTTCCGTATGGAATCGATCTATACAGTCAGAGCCTTGCTGCTCCAGAATTGTTAGATGGTGTCACTAGATCTCAAGGACGCCTACCTCTACGTCCCTATTGCAGAAGCTTTCCAGAAGTTTCTCCGTCTAGCAGTGAACATAGAAGGAGAAACAATCCATCTACCGTTTCAGGCACTTCCATTTGGCCTATCCTCGTCACCTCGAATATTCACAAAGGTCATGGCAGAAGCCATGGCCTTTCTGTGACTCAAAGGAGTCTCAATTATTGCATATCTGGACGACCTGCTCCTCTTCGCAGTATCTCCAGAATAGTTAACCAAAAATCTGGAACTGACAAAGGAATCCCTGACAGGGCTGGGGCTGCTGCTGAACCTGGAAAAATCCAGCTTGATTCCATCTCAGCGCATTACCTACCTAGGATACCTGCTAGAGTCCACTCAGTTGAGAGTTTTTCTCCTGGGAGAAAAGATACAGAAATTGGACAAGGCAGTAGCCTCTCTCCAAAACAACCAACAGGTCTCTATAAGGTCAGTAATGTCAACTCTGGGTCTGCTAACTTCAACCATCCCAGCAGTTCAGTGGGCAGGTCTACATTTTCGTCCCCTGTAAGCCTTTGTCTTAAAAGTGTGGGATCACAGCCAGGAGTCGTTAGACACATTACTATGCATTCCACCTCAGGTAAAAAGATCCCTCTGGTGGTGGAGGAAAACGGTAAACCTGTCGCAGGGGCATCTGTGTCTCATACCGGTCTCCAGGGTGGTAACCACGGACACAAGCGGCAAAGGCTGGGGCGCACACTTGGAAACTCTACTGGCACAGAGTACCTGGTGGGTCGAGGAGCTCAAAAGATCGTCTAATTGATAGGAACTGAATTCCGTCGGGTTGGCACTCAAGGACTTCAGGCGAGAACTTCAGGGCCACCACATTCAAGTGCGCTCAGACAACTCCTCGGTCGTCGCTTATGTAAACAAGCAAAGCAGCACAAGGAGCGGAATCCTGTTGGCCCTAGCAACAGAAGTCCTGAGCTGGGCCGAGGCCAATGCACTCTCCCTATCGGCGGTGTTTCTAAAAGGTGTGATGATCCGCGGTGATTAAGCTCTAGTGGTGCATGCGAATTGAAGAAATCGTGTCAGTCCCAACTGCATTTTCAAGGGCAGAAAGTTCAAAAATAAACAGCAGATTCCCTCGCAGGGGTATTCAGCATTACAGTCCTGTTTCAGAACAAACAGCATTCAGCCTTCCTGACTAAAAACGCAGCACTCCTGCTCAGGCCTTTCACCTTAGGCCTTGGTCTGTCTTCCCCAGACCTGACGCTCAGCACCTCTGTGCTTGCAGCTTCGTGCTGCACTGGCTCCCTCATGACTCCTAGGCCAGACCTCCTGTCTGCCAGGCGGAGCTGTCTCCAAGGATGAGCACTGACCTCTATTCCTGGGATGCTTACGAAGCCATCACACAGGTGTACAGTTAGGAAGCCTACCAAAATCAGGCATACACTGCTTATAAGCACCGGTGACATGGGGTCGCATCTCCACAAAGGGGAAAAGAATGTGGTAGCGGACTTTCTCAGCAGAAAGCAGCTGAGAGAGGGCGATTGGGTCCTCAACCAGGAAGTCTTCAACCTTGTGTCCAAAAGATGGGGACCCCCGGAGGTGGACCTCTTCGCATCAAAGGACAACGCAAAAATCCCCTTGTTTTTTCTCACTTAACAGGACTAGGGGTAGATGCGCTAATGCAGAGCTGGTGTTTAAAAAAATGCTATGCCTTCCCACCCCCAATCTTGCTCCCGGTTGTGCTGAGAAAATTTCAGACAGAGAACACCTCTCTGATCTTGGTGGCACCACTTTGGCCCAAAAGGGCTTGGTTCTCGATCCTCAAACAGTTAGTAGTAGAACCTCCTTGGTTCCTACCACTTCGGGAGGATCTCCTTTCACAGGGTCCGGTCCTCTGTCCCCAAGTACACCGATGAAACTTAGGGGCCTGGCTACCGAGGAAGGAATATTAAAAACTAAGGGATTTTCAGAAAGGCTGATATCCACCCTCAATAGCAGAAAGAAGGAGACGCGCGGAATCTACAAAAAGGTTTGGGTTCTACAAAAAGGTTTGGGTTCGCTTTAACGAGTGGTGTGTAGGAAACTCCTTCAAAGTGCAGAGCCCCATAGCAGTTTTGGAGTTCTTGCAGTGCGGAGTAGATAAAGGGTTAGCCATTAGTACCCTTAAGAGCCAGGTATCAGTGATTAGCGCATATTTGGAAAAACCTCTGGCCACCAACCCTTGGGTGGTCAGATTTTTTAGAGCTCTAGCAAGACAGAGACCAGTTCAAGGCCCACCCTTCTTCAAGTGGGACTTATCTTTCGTCTTACAGGCCCTAACGGAGCCACCATTTGAGCATTTGGAAAATTGTTCACTAAAGGATCTTACTTTCAAGACAGTATTTTCTGTTGCAGTGACTACTGGCAGGGGGGTCAGCGAAATAGAGGCTTTATCAGTCAGTCCCCCTTTTCTGTGTTGTTTTTTCGGATCGGGTAGTTTTTAAAACCGATTCTTACCTAAAGTGGCCTCAAAGTATCATAGAAGCCAGGAGATAATGTTACCTACTTTCTGCCCCAATCCCTCAGAAGAAAGGGAGTTTAAATTTTATACCTTAGATGTAAGGAGATGTATCCTGCAGTACTTAGAACTGAAGAAACCAGGAAGTCAGGCTCTTTGTTTATTATGTTTTCTGGGGCAAGAAAGGGGTATAAAGCGTCTCCACGCACCATTGCCAGATCGCTCAAGGTAACCATTGGCCAGGCCTATAAGTTAGCAGGAAAAGAAGTTCCTGTTGGTATAAAAGCACACTCTACTAGGGCTATGGTGGCTTCTCAAGTGGAAAGGGCTGGAGCGACACCAGAGCAAATGTGCAAAGCAGCAATGTGGTCCAGTTTTACCACCTTTGTAAAACATTACAGGGTAGACCTGGTGTCGGCGAATGAGCAAATCTTTGGGCGAAAGGATTTGCAGACGTAGCCCCACCCTAAGTGGTAAGTGCTCGTTTATCCTCTCATTGTGGCTGTCCTGAAAGACGGGGAGGGAAAATTAAAGTTACGCTTACCGGTAATGTCTTTTCCAGTAGTCTTTCAGGACAGCACTAGTTACCCACCTAAAATTTATGGGGGATCTTGAGGAAAACCCGAATGCAGGCACGATAGTAATATGTGATGGTATGTTATTAATGTGTTCTTGTGTCTCCCCAGCTGGCCGGAGGTGTTCTTAGAAAAACTGAAGTCCGGCAGGGGAGGTGAAATTTTATTGGCTGGCACAGTGTTTCCTAAGGAAAGGGAGGAGCCAAGGTCTCTCATTGTGGCTGTCCTGAAAGACTACTGGAAAAGACCTTACCAGTAACGGGTGGAACATGTAACATGTTCCCACTCCTGTAGCGGCTCTGCGATTCAAGCTCTCACTGTGACACTTCCCCATACCAGCTGTCACTTTTTGAAAAGAGTGCGGCTGTGTCATTCATTCAGAGAGCTTTGTGAATTAATGAACTACAACTACCAACGGCCTTTGTGTTCTCAATGAACTACCATGGCGCTGTTGAGCGCTGTGGTAGTTCATTGATTCTTTCTGTCAGTGTGAAAATGCTTGCCTGCACGATGTGTGGGCAGATACCTTACACTCTCAGTCTGCAGGAGAGCTGCATGGCACCAGCAAATCTGCTGATCGCTGGTGCAATAGTTTCCAGGCTCCTAAAAAAAAAAATATAGTAAATGCTAATTTTTTTTACCTGCAAAAAATTGTGCATTTATTTATTTATTTTTTTTAACTGCCTGCCGACCGCTGGCCGTCAATTGACGGCCAGGCGGCGCAGCTCTCGTTGCGGGCGGACGTCATATGACGTCCTCGCTTTCTTGGGCCACCAGGGGGCGCGCGCGCGCCGCTGCCGGCGATCGCGCGCGCCGTGTCACTAAGCACCTGGTGCGCGTGCCCGGCGGCCGCGATGTCCGCCGGGCACCCGCGATTACCGGTAACACAGCAGGACCGTGGATCTGTGTATGTAAACACACAGATCCACGGTCCTGTCAGAGGAGAGGAGACCGATGGTGTGTTCCCAGTACAGGGGAACACCGATCGGTCTCCTCCCCTAGTGAGTCCCCGCCCCCTACAGTTAGAATCACTCCCCTAGCAACACAGTTAACCCCTCCATCACCACCCAGTGTTAACCCCTTCACTGCCTGTCACATTTATACAGTAATCAATGCATTTTTATAGCACGGATCGCTGTATAAATGTGAATGGTCCCAAATATGTGTCAAAAGTGTCCGATGTGTCCGCCGCAATATCGCAGTCACAATAAAAATCGCAGATCGCAGCCATTACTAGTAAAAAAATTAAAAAAAATAAAAATGTTATAAAACTATCCCCTATTTTGTAGACACTATAACTTTTGCGCAAACCAATCTATATACGCTTATTGCGATTTTTTTTTTACCAAAAATATGTACAAGAATACATATCAGCCTAAACTGAGAAAAAATTTGTTTTAAAGAAAAAAAAATTGGATATTTATTATCGCAAAAGGTAAAAATTATTGTGTTTTTTTAAAAACTTGTCACTCTTCTTTTGTTTATAGCGCAAAAAATAAAAACCGCAGAGGTGATCAAATACCACTAAAAGAAAGCTCTATTTGTGGGGAAAAAATGATAACAATTTCATTTGGGTCGAGTGTTGTATGACCGTGAAATTGTCATTCAAATTGCAACAGCGCTGAAAGCTGAAAAATGGCTTGGGCAGGAAGGGGGCGAAAATGCACAGTATTGAGGTGGTTAAAGGTGAATGTGTCCTTTAAACAAAATTGTTCTGTGCCTAAAACATACACATCACAATATGTATGATTTTTCTAAAATGAAAACAACATTCATAGGATTTGCTCCTTCAAATTTTCATTTCAGGTTGATAACAATTGTTAATTTGACCCCCTTCAACTATGAAAATCTTCAGATAAAATTCTACTTGTGTATGGCTGGCTTTATATTCTGCTTCTGCTCTGTTTTTGTTCATAATTTTGCAGTCCTTACCAAAACTGGTTACATGACTGCATTCTTCAGTGATCATAGTTGCTGCTTGTGGGGACAGAAGGCACGGCTGTAGTTTGTTAGGCTGAATCATTGGAGCTTGCGAATATACTGTATATATTTTTCAGTCATTACAAGAATGGTCTACAGCACATGTGTCAGACAGAACTCCTCCGCTAGATCCTGCGATTCTCTGTGGAGCTGCGGAGAGGCTCATATCTGCCACCCCTCTCTTAGCAGTCAGCAGCAGAGAGGAGGACATAATTCCTCCTACAGATCCTGTGCCTCCCTGTGCAGCCGCAGCACCCCCCTCATCTCCGCCTCCAGAAACTGCACTTTTTACTTCCCATTGCTGTCTCCAGCTTCTTCCTAGCAGCACTGGGGGGAGGGGGGTGCACTGTGATGCAAGGGAGGGTGGGGAACACTTGACTTCTGATGGTTGAGGAGGGGGTTGATCTAGACATTTAGGGGTTGCTTTACTAAAGGCAAATAGACTGTGCACTTTGCATAGTGTAGTTGCTCTAGAGTTTAGTATTTTTGCTTGCACATGATTGGATGATGGAAGTCAGGAGAGCATCTGCTCATTTACCAAGGAGCAACTGCACTTGCAAAGTGCACAGTCTATTTGCCTTTAGTAAATCAACCCCCTAGTCTTACAGATACAACTGGCCCTTTGAGGGCGACCATAATGCTTAAGCTTGTGATGAAATTGAGTTTAATCCTCCTGGTTTACAGTCATTTACAGATCAGCCAGTCCCTAAATATGGTAAAAGAACTACCTTTCATTGAACATGAAGAACAATATAAGAGCTAGCAATTTTCTACAGCAGTGCTGGAGTTCCAGAGCAACCCTGAAGCTGCAGCTCAATTGCTGGAACCACCCTGAAGTTGGAGAGAGTTGATGCAGAATACTGGCAGCCCTAGTTGACAAGAGCTTGAGAAGCATTAGAATAACCTACCTTTTTTATTCACAGGAGGTGGCAACTAAGGATCATACATATGAATCTTTGTGGTTTAAGTCATTTATTGGTGTCAGCTGTTGATGGAGATAGAGCAGAATATACACAGATGTTCCTGGCATCTCCTTTATCAAAACCAAACTTGTCTGACTCCTTGAGTAGCTCATAATTTAGACAGGGACCTGGCTGCAATCAGCAATATTTCCTGTAGCTAGAACAAGTTGATCTGGTTTGATGTACAAAACACACCATGCATGCAGAGCATTGTTTGGGAAAGCTGGGTCAGCGCCAGAAGTTAACTCTCAGGAAATAACAACAAGTTGAGTGTAGCTCTCTGGAGATCGTCTCCATATTCCTTCATTTTTGGCTACAAGGAAAAAACATAATTTCTCCATAGCAACCTTATCTATACATATACCAGTATTTTTTATATTTATATTTTATAATGTTTATGTTCAGATTACTATGCTGATTTTAATTTTACAACTCACATTACAAAATACATAAAGACACGCAGATAACAAAGATGGTCAATTATGTTTCACAAAAAGGTTTTCTGCCTGGCTGGTGGCAGCTCTTTCATTTCCTCCTTTACAATGCAGGACCAGCAGTTCTGCATTGTATTCCTTTACAGCGAGGGCCCACCCACATCTCAGTTGTGTTGGACAGCAGAGGAGATGCCAGAGGAGCGAAGAATAAAGTATTTCTTCCTTCCCCCCCCTAGCCAAATGGTTATTTAACTCATTTGGTGTGGGAGAGGCCCACTGCATGGGAAAATTTAAAGACCTATATAATGACCTCAAACAAATTTGTGTATGAAGCAATCATTTATTTGCATCTTTTACCGCCTAGAGCATCTCTGAACTTTCTCCAACTTCATATGGTAAGGATTAGGCATGTTTTACTGTAATGCTGAAAAAAAATGCGCTGCGTCTCTAGGATCTGTTCACAGGCCGGAGCATTGCAGCAATGGTGAGGGGATGCCTATAATTATGAAAATGCTCAGTTTGCAAAATTTCTAGTATTTGTATAGCTAGTCTGTGGGTGGAGCCTTCCGCACCCATTCCTCTCGGGTACACGCTCTTCAATGCCCAGGACCATGGCCGCATTCACGTGAAAGTCAACGTTAAGGCAGGACCCCAAGTTAGAGATGAGCCGCAAACCATGTGCATTAGTGTGATGTACAGAGTTTCTCTGAAAAAAAAAGTACCGTCCAATGTTATACACCCCTGCTTAATAAATTTTGCTTTTAGGGGGGACACTGATGAGCCCGTGCCCCCTCCACCAGTCCAGCATAACTCTGCCACCTCACTCCCAGTGACAAAATGGGGTCACACTTTGCACCTAGTGCTGACCTCATGCGTGCACTTAATTAACTCTTAGTCTCTCCCATACCATGTGGCCTGGTACATGGGGTCTCTGCACTGCTGGTTCGGTCCCAGTTACTTTTGGGGCAACCAAACGATAGGGAGGGGGTCAGAACACTGACCCCCTTGCTATTGGAGGACCAGCCACCTATGCCAGGTGCCATTCTTTTTTCACAGGCTGATAGTTACATAGTTACATAGTAGGTGAGGTTGAAAAAAGACACAAGTCCATCAAGTCCAACCTATGATTGTGATTATGTGTCAGTATTACATTACATATCCCTGTATATTGCAGTCATTCAGGTGATTATCTAATAGTTTCTTGAAGCTATCAATGCTCCCCGCTGAGACCACCGCCTGTGGAAGGGAATTCCACATCCTTGCCGCTCTTACAGTAAAGAACCCTCTACGTAGTTTAAGGTTAAACCTCTTTTCTTCTAATTGTAATGAGTGGCCACGAGTCTTATTAAACTCTCTTCTGCAAAAAAGTTTTATCCCTATTGTGGGGTCACCAGTACAGTATTTGTAAATTGAAATCATATCCCCTCTCAAGCGTCTCTTCTCCAGAGAGAATAAGTTCAGTGCTCGCAACCTTTCCTCATAACTAAGATCCTCCAGACCCTTTATTAGCTTTGTTGCCCTTCTTTGTACTCGCTCCATTTCCAGTACGTCCCTCCTGAGGACTGGTGCCCAGAACTGGACAGCATACTCCAGGTGCGGCCGGACCAGAGTCTTGTAGAGCGGGAGAATTATCGTTTTATCTCTGCAGTTGATCCCCCTTTTAATGCATGCCAATATTCTGTTTGCTTTATTAGCAGCAGCTTGGCATTGCATGCCATTGCTGAGCCTATCATCCACTAGGACCCCCAGGTCCTTTTCCATCCTAGATTCCCCCAGAGGTTCTCCCCCCAGTGTATAGATTGCATTCATATTTTTGCCACCCAAATGCATTATTTTACATTTTTCTACATTGAACCTCATTTGCCATGTAGTCGCCCACCCCATTAATTTGTTCAGGTCTTTTTGCAAGATTTCCACATCCTGTGGAGAAGTTATTGCCCTGCTTAGCTTAGTATCGTCTGCAAATACAGAGATTGAACTGTTTATCCCATCCTCCAGGTCGTTTATGAACAAATTAAATAGGATTGGTCCCAGCACAGAACCCTGGGGAACCCCACTACCCACCCCTGACCATTCTGAGTACTCCCCATTTATCACCACCCTCTGAACACGCCCTTGTAGCCTTGTAGTTTTCAATCCATGTACTCACCCTATGGTCCATGCCAACGCACCTTATTTTGTACAGTAAACGTTTATGGGGAACTGTGTCAAATGCTTTTGCAAAATCCAGATACACCACGTCTACGGGCCTTCCTTTATCTAGATGGCAACTCACCTCCTCATAGAAGGTTAATAGATTGGTTTGGCAAGAACGATTCTTCATGAATCCATGCTGATTACTGCTAATGATATCATTCTTATTACTAAAATCTTGTATATAGTCCCTTATCATCCCCTCCAAGAGTTTACATACTATTGATGTTAGGCTAACTGGTCTGTAATTCCCAGGGATGTTTTTTGGGCCCTTTTTAAATATTGGTGCTACATTGGCTTTTCTCCAATCAGCTGGTACCATTCCAGTCAATAGACTGTCTGTAAAAATTAGGAACAACGGTCTGGCAATCACTTGACTGAGTTCCCTAAGTACCCTCGGATGCAAGCCATCCGGTCCCGGTGATTTATTAATGTTAAGTTTCTCAAGTCTAATTTTAATTCCGTCCACTGTTAACCATGTAGGTGCTTCCTGTGTTGTGTCATGAGGATAAACACTGCAGTTTTGGTTACTGAAGCCCCCCGATTCACTCGTGAAGACTGAGGAGAAGAATAAATTCAGTACCTTTGCCATCTCCCCATCCTTTGTAACCAGATGTCCTTCCTCATTCTTTATGGGGCCAATATGGTCTGTCCTCCCTTTTTTACTGTTTACATACTTAAAGAATTTCTTGGGATTTTTTTTGCTCTCCTCCGCTATGTGTCTTTCATGTTCTATCTTAGCCATCCTAATTGCACCCTTACATTTCTTATTGCATTCTTTATAAACTCTGAATGCTGAGGATAATCCCTCAACCTTGTATTTTTTGAAGGCCTTCTCCTTTGCTTTTATATGCATTTTTACATTGGAGTTAAGCCATCCAGGAGGTTTGTTCGCTCTTTTAAATTTATTACCCAATGGGATACATTGGCTAATGCCCTTATTTAATATGCTCTTAAAGCAAACCCATCTCTCCTCCGTATTCTTTGTTCCTAATATTTTATCCCAATTTATGCCTTTTAGCAAGGTTTGTAGTTTAGGGAAGTTGGCTCTTTTGAAATTCAGTGTCTTTGTGTTCCCTTCATGTTTCCTATTTGTGTGATTTATACTGAAACTAATTGACCTGTGATCGCTGTTACCTAAATTGCCCCGTATTTCCACATCTGTTATCAGGTATGTATTGTTGGTAATCAGTAGATCTAGTAATGTTTTATTTCTAGTTGGTGCGTCTACCATCTGACCCATAAAATTGTCCTGCAAGACACTAAGGAACTGGCGAGCCTTAAATGAATGCGCGGTTCCCTCCGCCCAGTCTATGTCTGGATAATTAAAATCCCCCATTATGATAACACTTCCCATCCTTGCTGCTAATCCAATTTGTGATAGGAGATCTGTCTCCACTTCCTCCCTCAGGTTAGGGGGCCTATAGCATACTCCCAGTATTATTTTCCCCTTAGCTTCATCCCTTTGGAGCTCTACCCATAAAGATTCCACCTCCTCCCTAGCCCCCTCAGTGATGTCATCTCTCACATTCACTTGTACATTATTCTTGATAGATAGGCATACCCCTTTTTTACCCTCTCTATCCTTACGGTATAGGGTATACCCTTGAATGTTTGCCAGCCAATCATGAGAGCTGTTGAACCAGGTCTCTGAAATTCCCACAAAATCTAAATCCTCCTTGTACAACAGTATCTCTAGTTCACCCATCTTGTCCGCCATGCTCCTGGCATTGGTGAACATGCCACATAGTTTAGACCGATCGCATATTGTCCTCGTATTGGGTGTTTCAAGATTGCAACTAGGACTTGCTACTATACTCACCTTGTGTTTTTGTGCTTTGGTTAACCTACCACTAATGCCCCCAATACTACCCTCTGGAATATCTTCCGCACTGGCTATCACTGTCTCTGGACCCTCCCCCCCATCGCCTAGTTTAAAAACCCCTCTAACTTTTTGGCCATCTTCATTCCCAGCAGATCTGCACCCTCCTCATTTAGGTGCAGTCCGTCCCTTCTATAGTACCGGTTACCGACTGAGAAGTCGGCCCAGTCCTCCAGGAACCCAAACCCCTCCTTACTACACCAGCTCTTCAGCCACTTGTTTACTTCCCTAATCTCCCTCTGCCTTTCTGGTGTGGCTCGATGTACCGGTAGTATTCCTGAGAACACTACCTTGGAGGTCCTTTTCCTCAATTTAGCACCTAAGTCCCTAAAATCGTTCTGTAGGACACTCTATCTGCCTCTGACTTTGTCATTGGTGCCAACGTGCACCATGACAGCCGGGTCTTCCCCAGCCCCTCCCAGTAATCTGTCCACAAGATCCGTGATGTGCCGAACCCGAGCGCCCGGTAGACAACACTTTCCACCAGTTCATGTTTATCCGTGGCCTATATCTTTTGTTCCAACTTCCTCACTAAAGTGAATGTAAACCCAATTCATGAAATCTGACCTAGGCACATATATCTGTAGTCTTTACTTATCTCTCTCCAAAAGCACCAATTCCCAAGTTTTTCTGCTGTTTCGTTGCTCTGTTATCAGCATGATAACTTCTGCCAATGGCTGCGCTGCTATCAATCTATCCAATCAACGGCCAGACTCAGTGGAGAAGAGGACGCCGGGGGACGCACACAGCAGGTGAACGGGCTCAGCTAAGTAAAACGGGGGGCTGGGGGGCCCATGACAGCGAGGTGTTTTTCACCTTAATGCATAAGATGCATTAAGGTGAAAAAACACGAACCTTTACAACTCCTTTAAGGGTGTCTTGTGCCCCATCCCCTCTCTCCCACATTTTTTCCTGTTGTGAGAAATAAACTTCTCTTTTTTTAAGCATAAAAGTGACTGGCGCCCACCTTTTAACCTTGTACATCACCCACCATGCCAAGTAACCTGCACCCTGAGGAGGAAGGTCGGCCCTCCCTGTTTCTGGGGGTCACCGTCAGGCCCCTGGAAATTGGGGGGGCACTACACAAGTATGAAATAAATATTAGATAATATGTCTTCAATTATTGGGGCCTGAAAGCAGACGTTTTAAAATAAATTTAGAAAGCATTCTGATATACCTGTTTGACAAGTGCAGAAAAAAACACTGTTCTTTTAGCCAGAAATCTTGTGAGATGATAACTTCCTGTATGCTATACCTCTGAAACATTATCTGTTAGCATTGTTCCCAGCTATCTCTGTTGACTACAAAACACTTTCCCCTATATTATAGAGGGGGAAGGTATTATATAGTCCTAACACACTCTCCTCCAAGGGTGATAATCAGGGCCATCTTTAACGCAGGGATAACTTGGCACCTGCCCTGGGCCCAATCTTTGTTGGAGGGGCCCATAGCAGCTGCCGCTTGAGCCCACGAATTAGGGCACCAATGACGGCATTGCAGAGCACACGCCGCACGGAGGACAGGGGAGGCTGTATTCCCAAGCCAGCCAGCAGTAGGGGGCGGGAGCTCCACTGACGCTCCAAGCTTTCATGTATTCTACTTTATGCTTTTCATAGAAGCCTTGGCACCATTAACTACTAGATAAAATATACTGTATGCCTTTCCATCCAGATTAGCTCGGAAAAAACATAATTGGACATTTTCTCTCTCTCTCTCCCTCTCTCTCTCTATGTATATATATATATATATATATATATATATATATATATATATATATATATATATACTCTACAGTACAATTGCCGGATCACTGTGTCCCTATATATGCACTCGGTGTCAGAGGTCCTTCTCTCTGCATCTGTCTATTAGGATCTTTACAATAATGTGAATGAGTATTCCGGAGTTACTATGACAACCATTGTCCGGATCAGAACTGCAACAGGCTGGGCCAGGGACAAGGAACAAAAGGGGCCTACTACATTCTCTCCCTTTTAAAGGTAGTTATGTAAAAAAAAAACTCAAATTTTGTTAGTTTCATTTCATCTGCCTGACAGATTTGATACTAGAAAACAGGATTGTGAAATACTATGTTCTACTTAATTTATTATTCAATGCCTGCTTTGTCTTTTCAGACCTTCCTATTGGGAATTGTTGAGCTAAAGTAATCCTGTAGCCAGGCAATGAATATAGTATTTACATAAAATTAACAACCAGTGAATGAACTTGGTAACAAGCCCTCACTGACCTCTGTAGCTGTAGACGTTGTGGAGCAAGTGTTGGACATTTTCCATATCGCCTTGAGGAGATTCAGTTCGCATTTGCAGCGCTATACAAATCATTCATTCATTCATTCATATCCATATTAGACATTTATGGATAGCTACTCTGTTTGGTTATCAATAAATGATCTGGTCACTGCGGAATGCCATCCTAAAAAGTGAAAAAGGGTTGCTCCACAGGAGATATGGTGGTGGTGGTGGTGGTGGGGGGGGGGGGGGTCATAAAAGGAGATCCTATGGCTTGGCAAAAGGTTACACGCATATCACACTGCAATGGTTTATGTGGGTGATATTTTGCTTTTAAACACCTTCAAGAAGTCCTTAGAGGCAAAAAAAGATGACATCCGATGAGCTGTCCATCACAGAGAGATCAAAGGGAAGGCTGAGTCAAAGAGCTTGCTGTTGGTGAAGTTTAACAATCATGGCTGAATCCTAAGGCCTCATGTGCACTGCTGCTGGTAAACGGACGTTCAGAGGCAGTTGGCTGCTTTTTTCAGCCCCTGAACTCATCCAATGTTATCTTATGTGTACATGTACACAGGTTCGTTTAATGTCGTTTTTAGGCAGTTGCGTTTATAGGCTTTTCTTTGAAGGCAAAAAAATGAGTCCAGACGCCGAAGTTTCTGACGTTTCAGACGCAAAACACAGCTAAACGCCGCAAAACGCGGTACTGGCGTTTTTCCGCGATTTAGTTTATAAGCGTTTTTACAGGTGTCCTATTTTTTAACATTACAAAACTTAAAAATTATAGCAAATGATGAAAAATCACAAACAAAATATTTTAAAAACTTGTAATTGCTTGCTATGCTTCATAGACCATTTATATACACCTAATGAGCATGATCCAATCCAATACACCACTAGCATTGCTGTTAGCCAAAGTATAATTGGAATTTGACCTATATGTTGTTAGATTTCAACCAGATGACCCCACCATTGAGCTTCACCCCAACTTGATCAAACATAGTTGCATGAAATTTAGGGTTAGGGTTAGTGTTTCCTATTAGGGTTAGGGAGTTATGGTTAGGGATTTCCCCTTGAAGAACAAGTTTTGGGGTTATGGTAAGGGTTATGGTTTCCCGTTAGGGTTAGGATTTCTGGTTAGGGTTTCCCATTAGGGTTAGGGGGTTATGGTTAGGGTTAGGGTTTTCCCCTTGAAGAACAAGTTTAGGGTTATGGTAAGTGTTATTGTTTCCCATTAGGGTTAAGGATTCTGGTTAGGGTTTCCCATTAGGGTTAGGGGGTTAGGGTTTTCCCCTTAAAGAACAAGTTTAGGGTTATGGTAAGTGTTATGGTTTCCTGTTAGGGTTAGGGTTTGCCATTAGGGTTAGGGGTTATGGTTAGGGTTTTCCTCTTGAAGAACAAGTTTAGGGTTATGGTAAGTGTTATGGTTTCCCGTTAGGGTTTCTGGTTAGGTTTTCCCATTAGGGTTAGGGGGTTATGGTTATCCTCTTGAAGAACAAGTTTAGGGTTATGGTAAGTGTTATGGTTTCCCATTAGGGTTAGGGTTTCTGGTTAGGGTTAGGGGGTTAGGGTTAGGGTTTTCCCCTTGAAGAACAAGTTTAGGGTTATGGTAAGTGTTACATAGTTACATAGTTAGTAAGGTTGAATAAAGACACCAGTCCATCCTGAGTGAGTGTGCATGTCTACAATTATCCCTATCCTTGTACATTGCATCTCATTAAGATGCTCATCTATTGTATTATTATTTATTTAAGGTATATAGCGCCGTCAATTTACACATACATCGCACACTCACATCGGTCCCTACCCTCAACGAGCCCACAATCCAAGGTCCCCAACTTACATTCATATACTAGGGCCAATTTTTGGACAGAAGCCAATTAACCTACCAGCATGTCTTTGGAGTGTTGGAGGAAACCGGAGTACCCGGAGGAAACCCACGCAGGCACAGGGAGAACATGCAAACTCCAGGCAGGTATTGTCGTGGTTGGGATTTGAACCAGCAACCCTTTTTACTGCTAGGTGAGAGTGCTACCCACTACACCACTGTGCCGTGTTATGGTTTTCTGTTAGGGTTAGGGTTTCCGGTTAGGGGTTAGGGTTTCCCATTAGGGTTAGGGAGTTAGGGTTTTCCCCCTGAAGAACAAGTTAGGGTTATGGTTTCCGGTTAGGGTTAAGGTTTCCGGTTAGGGTTTCCCATTAGAGGGTTATGGTTAGGGTTAGGGATTCCGGTTAGGGTTTCCGGTTACGGTTAGGATTTCACATTGGGGTTAGGGGGTTATGGTTAGGGTTTTCCCTTTGAAGAACAAATTAGGGTTAGGTTTTCCCGTTAGGGTTAGGGGTTAGGGTTTC
>NC_133327.1:97785852-97868352 GCF_042186555.1 Aquarana catesbeiana
ATGAAAAACTATCACCTCTATCTGTTAAAACCCATAGACGTGATGGGTAACCTGCAGTGGAAGAACGTAGACGGCCCTGCTGTGAAACGTGTCACACACTGAAATACGTACCTGAACTGCCTAGGAGTCACCAAACAGACTCCTGAGAATCCCGCTGCAACGTAGAAAACCACCACGACGAAAAAAAACAATGTACACAGCAACTACTCAGAATAAAGCGTATGTACCTGAAACATCAGATTTGAATAAAACAACCCCTGAAAAACTGGTGTGAGGAGAAACAAAAAATACCTATCTGAATATAGACGGGAAAACAAAAAGAAAAAAAAAAAGAATGCAACTTCGTGCTTCCAGTAGATGTGAAGAAAAAAAACACTAAAGACAAAAAAGGAACATAAACATACAAAACTATCACTCAGAAACAGAAAAACAAATGTACAAGAACGTGAAGTTTGATAACAGAAACTTATCGAGACACATGCCCTGAAACGTACCAGAGTAAGGTGGCTAGTTGAATGGTACGTGACCCTCCCCGCATGGAAAACCCCCTCAAATAATATGACACATGTAAAGATTTTTGGTGGTCTTGTGGGTTATGAAGAGGAATATTTTGGAAAACCACCACTACGATTTGCATTTGCATAAGTGAAAGCAGCAAGAATGTTCCGAATCTGAGGAACGCTGTAACCTATATTTGGCAATCGCACTCTCGTTTAAATAGCACTTGGACCTTTTTTTTTTTTTTTTTTTTAAGCAAATATATAATTCACATTTGAATGCAGCCACCTGACCCCTGAGCCTGCCCTGCCGCCAAACCTGAGCAGCCCACCCAGCATCAGACCAAACCAACCAGGGCAGTAGGATCAGCCCACGTAAGGATGATAAAAAACGGTGGGAAGACGAACTCCCCCTTACCTGCGCCACGAGATCCCCAGAATGATCGTTGCAAGGAAAATGCTGAGCTGAGCCTTGCCACGAGCCAGGAGAGCGCCGCCGCCGAACGTCTCCCTCGCTTGTCCCACAATCCGGAAATGACGTCAGAGCCGCCCGGAAATGACGACAACGCGAGAGCCTATGACCACGAGGGAGGAGGCAAAGGAGGGCAGGCTTTATGCGGCCTGACTCCTCCTACAAACACCTGTGGTCAGCCTAATGCCCTGTACACACGGTCGGATTTTCCAATGGATAATGTTGGATCGGAGCGTGTTGTCGGACATTCCGACCGTGTGTGGGCTCCATCGGACATTTTCCATCGGATTTTCTGACACACAAAGTTTGACAGCAGGCTATAAAATTTTCCGACAACAAAATCCGATCGCGTCAATTCCGACCGTGTGTGGCCATTTCCGACGCACAAAGTGCCACGCATGCTCAGAAGAAATTCCGAGACGGAACAGCTCGGTCGGGTAAAATTAGCGTTCGGAATGGATACAGCACTTTCGTCACGCTGCAGTGTCAAAAATTGTTTAATGCAGCGCACTCTCTTCTTCTTTATAATGTGAGAAGAATGAAGTAGTTTTGCTGCTCGTATTCACACAGACTTCTCAAACTTATTTCTTTATTATTTATTGGGATTCCTTCAATATATTTAGATTTGTCACATCTGACCAAATTTGTTTTTGGTTGTTTGTAATATTTTTTTTCGTGGCTGGTTTTTGTATTTTTTGGGGGGTTTGTTTTTTTTTCCAGGCTGTGTTTTTATTGTTGTTTTTGTTGTGTTTTACTCTATAATATTTTTGTGTGTGTTTTGTGTGTCAAGTTACCACAACACCATTGATATCTTGTATTATTTATAATCTGTAGGAGGTTGCTTGGTGTTGGTGTCTCTTGTTAATTTCACATTGTATTTTGAAATGTACCTGCCTCCTCACAAACAAACTGTCCTTTTTGAATGCAAACACACATAGAGTATAATTGAACAAAAATTTCATTTATTAAGGGCTCACAACTAAACAAAGAGGGAGGCAACGCTGGAGAAATAGCAGAAATGGGTGAAGCCTTTGGCCCCCAGGGCACACATCCACTATTTTCAAGCAAAATTGGTGGCCTGAGGAGTCCATATCTAAGGGAGTGCAGTCTGGTCCAGAAGTCCCACAGATCCGGAAAGCAGCAGATGACATCTGTGTCCCCAGGCTGTGGTCATACAAGAGGCTTCATCTTTTGTCAGACCAGACTGAACCCAGGCCAATCGCTCTCTGGTCTTCCTTCCACACTTCCTTCCACGCTGTGGCTCTGGTGGTGGAGTTGTGGCAGCAGGAGGAGGTGGGTATTGGGTGTTAGTTCACCACTCACCCCCTTACTTAGGACTTTATAAAGAAGGTCCTCACATAGTTTGCGTTGACCCTCCTGCATGCCCTGCAGTTTTGTGGCAGCCATGCAGGCAAAGGCCTCTTCAGGAGTGGGTAAGGCTCTGAGGGACGCAGAAGCTTCCTGAATTAGCCTGAGTGCTGAATCCTGCATGTGAGTCGCCTTCCTCGCTCTTTTGTATGGAAGGCGGAGGGGAGGAACCTGCGATTCGGTCAGGCTTCGACTTATCCCTGGCTTCTCCTGGCTGACACTTAGCCCCGCCTCCTCCTGGCTGCAACTTAGCCCCGCCTCCTCCTGGCTGCCACATTCCACAGCCTCCTCCTGGCTGAGGTCTTCCTGTGTATGAAAAAGGGACATAGTTTTAGTTTTTTATTCATCAATCACACACAATTTTCACCTCCTGACTGTTGCAAATTGAATATTAACAAATATAACAGACTATCCTTCTAAGCCCAGCATTTTTCATTCTTGTCCCAATTTTTGGTGCCCACTACTGTCTATTGATATGTCAAACACTTTTTTCAATCAGCAAGTAGTGATCAATAATGACATCTAGTAAAGATCATTTCTTTATTGACCAGAAATCTGTAGAAGAATGCTATACCTGGCTCAAGCTGGGCTCCTCCACTTCTCCCTGGCTGGAAGGCCCAGGTTGGACATCGGAAGCCTCAGCTGGGGTGGAAGGAAGAGTGGAAGGAAGGGTTGAAAGGGATTCCCTGACTTCAGTCTGGTCTGACAGAAATCGCAGTCTCTCATAGTACCACAGCCTGGGGGCATAAATGTCATCTGCTCCAGCTCCTGATCTCTGGGAATCCGTGACCTTCTTGCGCTCCCTAAGATAAGTGCTCCTCAGGCCACCAATTTTGGCTTTTAAATAGGGGATGGTTGCTGTGGGGACCACCGGCTTCACCAACTCCAGCAGTTTCTCCAGCGCTGTCTGCCTCTTTTGTTTATTATTGTAATGGGGGTGTCTCACCTGCCACAGACAGGGCAGCTCCCTGTACTTGTCTATGAACAGGGGGAGGAAATTGTGGTCGTTGAAGCCATCCATTTTCTCTGCAAGACACAACACAAGACAAACCCTAATGTTAGGCAAAACTCTCCTAATCTTGTTACAATATAGGCTTTAATTTAGAAGCAGTATAGTCCCAAGTTTAGACCCTACCTTCGTTCTCATGATCGGCGCCTCCGATGCTCCTTCCTCCGCTCACAGATCGTACGTACTACGCACGCGTGTTACGCTTTATACACACTGTGCATGCGTGTAACTCTACCCGCCCCTGACGTTCTTTCTAGTCTATTCCCCGCCCCTTTTCGTTCGGCGCAGTGTGGGAAGAGCACATGGCGGAGACACAGCAGGTGCATGCTAATTATAGCAACGAGGAGGAGGAGGAGGAAAGCCCAGATCCGGAAACGTCCCGAGCCAGAAGGAGAAGATTTAAGGCCTAAAATATGTCCTTTGGGGAGATGTTGGAGATGGTCGACATCCTGAAGAAGGCCGACTATGACGGGAAGTATGGACCTTACCCCAACCCCAATGTCCGAAAGGCCAAGATCATGGCGAAAGTGGTCAAAAGTCTGCACCGGAATTTCGGGGTACGTCGATCGAAAGATCAGCTCAGGAAGCGGTGGTCGGACCTGAAATTACGAGAACATGAGCAGTACAGGAAGATCTGGAGAGTGCTGCAAAAAAGTAAGTAGTTGTGCTGTGTTCCTATTCTTTTTGTCTTTATTACGTTCGTGCTGCTCCATGTGCTTTTCTTAAGTGTTGTACAGTTTAAAATGGCAACTTTCATGTTCAAGGGTACATTATTGGTTCGTATCAAACAATTTTCTTTCGGCCTATAAAACACCATTGTTTTGGCCATATGCTTTTGCCCACATTTTTTAGGGCCTACTTGTATGAAAATAATTTGGTTGTGTAGATGGGTTTGTTACTAGAATTAAATGCAAACTAGATTCTGTGTAAGGAGAGGACACTCAGCAGCTGTTTACACATCTGGACACTGGAACACTAGTGTGGGACACAAGAACACCCTTTTTATTCGGGGGTCCCACACAGGTGCTCCAGTGTATACTATAGGGGTGTCTCCATCTGTGAAGCTTGTACCAAACAGGTAAAGTATTGAAGCTTGACAAAGGACACTCAAAATTCTACATCTTGGAACTCTTGCAAAACAGACAATTGTACCCAACATCCAAGCAATGTTTCATATTTATAGTTCTGCCATCAAATATCTGTGTGCTAAGTATACCCTTTTTTTTTTTTACATAGGGGAGAAAAGACTCGGAGGACATCCCTCATCCGAGGAGACCAGAGACCCCCCACCTCGGGAAGAAGGGGAAATACCCCCAACACAAGAAGAGCAGGAGAAAGAAGACGTGGTGGAACTAGTCACCACAACAGGTGAGTGTCTGCGACCACAGACTCAGGTAAGAGATGGATGCCGGCATATTTATAATACATGTTTTTTTTTTTTTGGTTTCTATCTTTTTAGGTGATCGTGATGTTATGGATCCAGGGCATTTCACCTCGGAAAGTGCACAGATCCTGATCAGGGAGATCATGGGGTGTAATTTAGCATTGGAAAACCTCAAGAAAAACATCAATGATGTTATTCAAAAAAATAACATCATTGATGTTTTGGGAAGAGTTTAAAACTCCTCCAAATCCCTTTGTTTTTTTGTGTGCTACAATGTTAAAAATGTTTTAGCGATTTTGAGAAAAGCCAAATTTTGAGGATGCGCACAGTGTGTCAATATGTGCTATCTGCCATCACGGGAGATCAATGGACGCATTTTGGGGGTGCAACCCCTTCCTCAATAATAAAGTAGCTGAGAGGAAGGGTTTGCTCCCCCAAAACACGTCCCTTGATCCCCCGTGATGGCAGCTAGCACATGTTGACATTCGTAAATTAGTGTGCATCTTCAAAATTTGGCTTTTCCAGGGGTGACTTCACCCCATCTGAATGCAATATCAAACACAGTTCCTAAATACTCATGTCTGATATTGCCTTCAAGTTCTACCTAATGTGAACTTTGCAAGTTCAAGATTTGTGTCTTTCTTGTTGTTTTGAAACATGCCTGTTTTATCTTAAATGGACATTTCTATTTTTGATAATGCCACCAAAAAAAATTGTTATACAACAAACATGTTAGTTTGTTTTAAAAACCTTTTCTAAATGCACATGTGATTGTGCAGTTATTAAAAAGATTGTTAATCAAGAATGTGTGGATTATTGTCTCAACGATACAACACTTTTGTGGTGATGTAATTGCTGCTTTCTGTGACAATGGGTGTTATTTCCTAAGGGCAAATCCACTTTGCATTACAAGTGCAGTTTCAGTGCATTTTCAAGTGCACTTGTAGTGCAAAGTGTCTTTACCTTTAGTAAATAACACCCAACAGTGCTTTGTAAGGTTACTCAATCACGCCATTTTCAGGACTCACCACATTTCGGTCAGGGTCAGCTAAAACAAACACAAGCAGTAAATGTCACCAAAGATTTGCTTAATTGTTTTTTTTAATTTGATCAAGGTTTCACAAATTGTCTGGCATATTGATGGCCCCCCTACCCGCAAAGAACTCAAGGTATCTTAGCCGGACATCACGGGCACTCAGGGAGGACAAGCCGGGACGGCCACTTTCAAGCGCCGTCAGGGTTGGTTCATTTTGAATTCCGGCCTCAGGTCCAACTGAGCCAGCATAGTTGGCAGAATGTTGCCGTAAAAAGTTATGTAGAACACAGCACGCCAGGATTATATGATTCAGTTTATACTCTGCCATATGGATGGGTGTAAGAAATAGGCGGAACCGGCTGGCCATGATTCCAAATGTGTTCTCCACCACTCTTCTGGCTCTGGCCAGCCGGTAATTAAAAACCCTCTGGTCTGGGGTGAGGGTCCTCATCTGGAATGGCCGCATAAGGTGGTCCCCCAGCGCAAAGACTTCATCCACAACGAAGACGAATAGGAGTCCTTCCACATTGTTTTCTGGAGGTGGCAAGTCCAAGCTGCCATTCTGGAGACGCCTATAAAACTCCGTCTGGGCGATGACTCCACCATCGGACATCCGGCCATTCTTCCCCACTTCCACATACAGGAACTCATAATTAGCCCACACCACCGCCAACATCACAATACTATTGAACCCTTTATAATTATAAGAGTATGGACGTGTTTCCCATCAATTGCCCCTCCGTAGTTAGGAAAGTCCCACCGCTGGGCAAAGTGGGAGGCCACAGTCTGCCATTACTGTGGCGTGGAAGGAAACTGTGGAGGAAAAAAAAATAGTCTTTTTGCACATTAAAAAATGGAAAGCAGATTAGACACAAACATTCTTGGCCAACATCAAGATAACATTTATTAATGGGAATTTTTAAACAACAAAGTATAAGGTACACCTATCAGATTCCCCCTCCCCCACCCCCTCTCATGGGCCATTTCTAACATTATAGGGGGGAAGCTCTTGGACAGGTAACCCTCTTCACTTCATTGAGAGATGAATGCCTAAATAATGGGTATTACTTTGAACAGCCCCTCCTTAGTTACACTATTGGCAGCCCACTGGACAGGTAAGAAGTGTCATAATACAAAGATATAAATACACACTGTACACATTTCAGCACATTTGGAAATTCTACTCTTACCTATCAAGATAATAATAGGATACAAAAACTTTAAACAGTACCATTTGAAAGTATTCAGGCAGGCCCTTGCACTACATGCTTTGGGGAATTCATCCATAAATCTGACCAACAAAGAGGTGAGTATAGTGTGTATGGGTTTGGCAAAGTCAGCAGATAGATGATTGAGGATAGATAGAGAATTGTTATCAGCTGACTTAGCAGTTGGGGGGAGGGAGGGTTAAAAATGATTTGGGGACCACCCCAAAAAAAGCCTCTGGCACTCTGCCTGAATTTAAAGCACCAATCACGTTTTAAAACATTTTAGGGGTGTTTGGGGTAAAGCACTACTATGGAGCTGACAAAATACATTGTTAAGTGACTATATGAGGTGAATATAGGGCCAGGAGAGCATGCTGGGGAGGTAAGTGAAGGCAAATATGTATGAAGGAGCAAAATAATACTTATATAAAAATCCAGCATACATGAGGATAAAGGGGGCATTCACAGCATAGTACAATCATGGTAATTAGTGAATGAGGAAAGAAATGCAATATATTATCAAACAATAAATACAATAAAATGTGATATTAAAGGATAAAAATCTTACCTTCATATACTCCTTCTGCAGGACCTGTATGATGGCAGAACAGGTCTCTGGGATAATGTTACCCAGAGCCTGGGGGGAGATGCCTGTCGAGAACTTCAAGTCCTGCAGGCTTCTCCCCGTCGCCAAGTACCGCAGGCTAGCGACGAGCCTCTGCTCCGGAGTGATGGCTTGCCTCATGCAGGTATCCTGTCTGCTAATATAGGGGGTCAGCAAAGCCAACAAACGGTGAAATACGGGGTCCGTCATCCGGAGAAAGTTCCTGAAATCATCAGGATTATTCTCACGGATCTCACGGAGCAAAGGCATATGAGAGAACTGGTCACGCTGAAGCAATCAATTCTTGGTCCATGAACTCCTCCCCACCCTGTTCATGGACTGGACTTGTGTCAAGGTCAGGACCCCAACACCAAGCTCCCGCACGGCACGAACTCTACGAGGAGTACGCATACGCAACATGGCTAGAAAACGGTCGGCTGCTCAGAACGAAGTAACAGAACGCACTGAAGAACTGCAAGGCCTGTGAAGAGCGACCTGAAAAACCGTAACGAACGAACAAGAACACAATAAGTCACGCGTAGCTTGCTTGCACGCACTGAAGAGCAGATACAAACCCACAAGCACAAACTGAACAGCAGAAAACGATCTGAAAACCACGAATCGTCTCTCACCCAACTTTTACTAACACGAGATTAGCAAAAGGAGCCCAAAGGGCGCCGCGCTTGGTTCTGAACTGGCCTTTTCTAGTCTCGTCGTACGTGGTTTACGTCACCGCGTTCTTGGCGATCGGAAATTCCGACAACTTTGTGCGTCTGTGTGTACGCAAAACAAGTTTGAGCCAACATCCGTCGGAAAAAATCCTAGGATTTTGTTGTCGGAATGTCCGATCAATGTCCGACCGTGTGTACAGGGCATTACACTTGTCGGCTGCACACCCATGATGCAAATATCCCATTCCACCACATTCCAAAGGTGCTCTATTAGATTGAGATCTGGTGACTGTGGAGGACATTGAAGTACAGTGAGCTCATTGTCATGTTCAAGAAACCAGTGGTGGGGTTTTCAGCTTTGTGACATGGTGCATTATTCAGCTGGAAGTAGCCATCAGAACATGGATACACTGTAGTCATAAAGGGATGGACATAGTCAGCAACAATACTCAGGTAGGCCACAGCGTTTTCGTCTACACAACTTCCGCTCACTGGATATTTTATCTTTTTCGGACCATGCTCTGTAAACCCTAGAGGCACAATGGTTGTGTGTGAAAATCCCAGTAGATCAGCAGCTTTTGAAGTACTCAGACCAGCCTGTCTGGCACCAACAACCATGCCATGTTCAAAGTCACGTAAATCCTCTTTTTTTCCTCATTCTCATGCTCGGTTTTAACTTCAGCAAGTTGTAATCACCACATCTAGATCCCTAAATACATTGGGTTGCTGCCATGTGATTGGCTGATTAGCAATTTGTTTTACGAAGCAATTGAACAGGTGTAACTAATAAAGTGGCCGGTGAATGTAAAGTGGACAGCACTGGGACACCATCAGAAATGTTCAAGACAAGGCAAGCCTTAATGTTAGTGCACCAGGGATTAACAGCAGCAGCAGTCATTAGGATCCTTCTCTCAGGTCTGTACTCAGTGTCCCTGGGACCTGGATGCCTCCCGCCAGACTCAGGCAGACATTCTCCTCCGTGAATCTTCCAGACCTCTCTTAGCTTCAAATGAATTTGCATCAATATAGGCTCCTTAGCTATGCCCAGCTGGGACCTCAATGAGACGAGCAGAAACCCTTCTAGCTTTGAACCTCTTTCTGGGGAAGAACCCTTCTCTTTGAGGCTCCAAACTATTATAGCACTTCCTCAGCCACCATCTGGGCACACTCTTCAGGGATTGGCTGATGCCACATAAATATACATATTTGACTCTCCCACCTACTACATTCTGGAAGCGTCTAGAAGACAGGGGGAAGCAATCAAACCCACAGTTTGCAGAACCCTGAGCTGTCCAAAGCAATTACATGCTGCTTTGCTGATTACAGGGGAGCCACAGAGCTAAATTTGCGTAACTTAATTAACAGCCTATCAGGGAGGGTGCCACATGTACAAGGTAATTTCTGGGTTTCCTAAATCTTTTGATGTACAAAGTGAATCCATGTCCTCTGTGGCTATTGAGGAATATATTTGAATTCAAGTTTTTTTGTGCGGAGTAAGATTTCATCTATTTGGGGCCATTATCATACATTTTGGTTCAGAAGACCCAAGCCTTTAATATCACAGTCCAATACAACAGGCAAGACTCCTAAAATTTACATTCCCTAATGTCTGGAGACAATGGACAAGCTCTGTGTTGTGCTGCTTGCATTGAATAATGAGCGCCCATCACAGCATTCCGCCATCTACTGCAAGCCATAGTTTATGTAGCACAGAATCAGATTGAGACAGGGTCTATAAACCAGGGTTAGAGCACACCATGCCACAGTTTATAAATGGGCCCCTTTCATACAATTGAACCTCCATTCTCCTCTGTGGGCAGACAGATGTAAACAGACTTGTATTCATTTACACCTGGCTACCTCCAGGTCTGATCCGATCCGGCGAAAAAAAAAAATTGATCAAAGGGAAGTCGAGTGTAAACGGACAGCCCGTCCGAGCCAGCAGAGCGGGCTGTGCAGAATGGACACGGACCTGTGTTCTGGCCGCTCTGCTCAGCAGGGATCAGGTCAGATCCCCTGTTGATCAAAACCAGATCCCATGTGAAAGGGACCTTAAAGGATAAGCTCCACGTTTGACTCATCTCAAAAACATGGTTGCCTCCACTGTCTGTGTAAAGCTGGTCATACACCAAAAGATTTTCAAGTGAACATTTGTATGAAAATTCTTGGTACATTCAATGACTTGATAAATGTAATTCAAAAGTAATTCGAAAATTAAATTTGCTTTTAAAAATCAATTTCGGAATGAATGGACTTTTCCAAACAAAAACCACATTCACTGTTAGAAAATTGTTAGTTTAAGTAACATTTTCCATCCTGTTCCTTCAAATTTTGTTATCACTGGTTGAAAACAAATGTTTATGTGACCTAGAAAATCTAATGTTTGTGTGTAATTTCTAACAAATTTCTACTAGTGTATACCCAGCTTTATTGGTGCACTTATAATTGGCATGTGATATTCTTATTCTCAGCAAAACTGTGATATATTTCTCTGTTTCCTTTCCTTAGGTATGCCTTACATTTTATTGTACAAAGCAGTATCTCCTATCTCATCATGATCACGGTAGGCATGGAACATATGCACAAGTAAGATATATGTTTGATTAATCATATTTTACAATAGATAAACGCATTTTCTTTCTTTAAAAAACTGTCTTAACTTGGGAAGTTATTACATGTTTGCCATTTATTAATTTTGCTTTGCTAATATTTTACAGTTGCTAATTATCTATAATATAGATAAATGTATATCTTCTGTGCTAGGTTATGCTTTTCAGTAGTCTTCTGAGGATGAGTTTGAGTTACCCAACCAATCTGTTTATTTCATCTTAGTGAAGCTGGTTATATCACATTATCTGAGCTGAAAGCTTTGCACTGCATCTTCTCTCTCTCTCTCTCTCTCTCTCTCTCTCTCTCTCTCTCTCTCTCTCTCTCTCTCTCTCTCTCTCTCCCTCTCTCCCTCTCTCCCTCTCTCCCTCTCTCCCTCTCTCCCTCTCTCCCTCTCTCCCTCTCTCCCTCTCTCCCTCTCTCCCTCTCTCCCTCTCTCCCCCTCTCCCTCTCTCCCCCTCTCCCTCTCCCCAAAGATGTTCTACCAATAAAGGTCAAAGTGTATTCGTTTCACAGTCCTTATAAAGCTGTGCATAACTTTATAACAAGGAAATACATCCATCTGTCTTCAATGAACCTCTTCTGCACCTCCATATTGTCCTGTTTGACCTCTCTTGACTTTTTCAAGTGGCTCCTAAAAAGTCTAACAGACGAAACATATTCAGCAAGACTGTCTGGCTGTTGCTTTTTAAATGATTTCCTGTTTTAATGAATGATTTTACACAAGGAGAAGCTTCTTTATTTTGATTTTGTTTCCACATACTCTTGAGTGTCAATTGTGAGGCACTATCTGGCAGGATTGTTGAGGGTTTACATCCTTTATCTAAACATGTTATAATTTAAACAAATGTATTGTTTTCTCAGGTCTTAGTAAGTTATGTTCTTGGCCCTGGATCCCAAAGGATTTGTAAAGCTTTGGGTGGAATAAAGCCTCCTAGGTCCACATGGTAGTCAAACCTCATTATTAGTCTCAGCTGTCCACAAGCCTTTATACAAAGTATGTGAAATGACTGATGCTCAGGGCTCTCCCTCTACTGTGACAGTCTGCTGCTGGGTGAAAACTGCTGACATAACACTGAAAAAGGTACAAGTGCTGCCTGTTTGTGTTGGGAAACCCATTAGGGGTCAACTTGTTTGTCGGGGTCTGACAAATATACACTATATTGCCAAAAGCATCGGGACACCTGCCTTTACACACACATGAACTTTACTGGTATCCCAGTCTTAGTCTGTAGGGTTCAATATTGAGTTGGCCCACCCTTTGCAGATATAACAGCTTCGACTCTTCTGGGAAGGCTGTGCAGAAAGTTTAGGAGTGTGTCTATGGGAATGTTTGATCATTCTTCCAGAAGTGCATTTGTGAGGTCAGGAACTGATGTTAAATGAGAAGGCCTTGGGTCGCAGTCTCCACTCAGATTCATCCCAAATGTGTTCTGTCGGGTTGAGGTCAGGTCTCTGTGCTGGCCAGTCAAGTTCCTCCACCCCAAACTTGCACAGACATGTTGGAACAGGAAGGGGCCATCCCCAAACTGTTCCCACAAAGTTGGGAGCATGAAATTGTCTAAAATGTGTTGGTATGCTGATGCCTTCAGAGTTCCCTTCACTGGAACTAAGGGGCCAAGCCCAACCCCTGAAAAACAACCGTACACCATAATCACCCCTCCACCAAATGATTTGGAGGGGTGGCCAAATACTTTTGGCAATATAGTGTGGATGAGCGAGTTTGGGGTGGAGCAACTTGACTGGCCTGCACAGAGTCCTGACCTAAACCCGACAGAACATCTTACAGTGTAGACTGTGAGTCAGGCCTTTTCATCCCACATCAGTGCCTGACCCCACAAATGTGCTTCTGGAAGAATTGTCAAACATTCCAATAGACACACTCCTAAACCATGTGGATAGCCTTCCCAGAACCGTTGAGGCTGTTATAGCTGCAAAGAATGGGCCAACTCAATATTGAACCCTACAGAGTAAAGACTGGGATGCCATTAAAGTTAATATGCGTGTAAAGGCAGGCATCCAGATACTTTTGACAATATAGTGTATATAAGTTTAGTTAGTGACTCAGACAAGCAAATATTTGTTTTTTGACTTGCTGTACAAAGCCCTCATACATTGAACTTTGTACGTTTTACTGCCTTGAAGAATAAAAGTGCAGAACAAGCCTGCTTGGACTGTTGCACCCTGCTCCTCTGTAGCTGCTGTCTGTGAGAGTGGAATCTAGGAGGTATCTGGTGTTCTGCAAGGTATCCCCTCATGGGGGTTTGGGCTCAGCTACTGGCTACTCCCTGGTCATTCAACAGTTGCTTGCAGCCCCAGAGTAAGGTAGTTGGTTATAAGGAACTGGGGTATGAGAAAGATATGTGGCACATACAGTACATAGCTGAAAGCTGAAGCTTGAGACCAAGGGTGCAGTGGGTACTTGGGGCTGTGGGATCAGAGATGCCACAACAAATGGTGGATGCAGCATAGGCAGTAGGTGCAGTGATGGGACAGCAAAGGCTTGGACTGTAAATGTATTTATTTATTTTAGGTACTTATATAGTGCCGTCAATTTACGCAGCGCTTTACATATACATTGTACATTCACATCAATCCCTACCCTCAAGGAGCTTACAATCTAAGGTCCCTAACTCACATTCATACATACTAGGGGCAATTTAGACAGGATCCAATTAACCTACCAGCATGTCTTTGGAGTAAAATGCAGTGGGGATTGCAGGTACAGCAGAGACTGTTGCTTAATTGAAGACAGCATGTCCCACTCAAATTTTAAATGGCAGATTTGGCTCGCTGCCCCATCACATCCAGTGCTGAACCACAGGAGCTAAGGAGTTGAGGTGAACAGAGATCTGCTTTTATTCACTCATGATATGACATGAGCCTGTCACATTCCTTATTTTAATTTTCATAAAGTTTTCACACTCTTTAAAGTGAAAGTGTACCCATAACCACTTGATAAAAAATAATGTTCATTAGCAAGGAACATACATTCCACATTAATAATTATGTTGCCAAAATTAGTGTGTGCTGTACATTGCCTCCAGCATTGCTCCTGTTTCTTCTTGTTGGAGGCTGCCATTTTCCTGAAGCCCAGAGCCCCTAAACAGCAGTAAATCATAAAGCAGAACTAAATCCAATGATTTAGGGCTCGTTCACACCATACATGCATGAAAACTGATGGCATAACCGTGCAGATTTCACTTGCAGAGACATTAGTGTACCTCAGTTTTCATGGACGTGGACATCAGTTTTTATGCACGTTGACATCCGTTTTCATGAGCGTCAGTTGTGTGCCCTATTCATACCAATGTTGATGTCGTGTCCGTTTTTTTCACGTACAGAAAACTGCATACATGTTGCAGATTCCTACACAGAGAAAATCTGCACGGTGTGGTGTGAACAGGGCACATAAAACATATTGGTTTCTTTTTAGCCCTTGCAGAATGCATGCAGAAAAACTTACGTCTCTGGTGTCTCCAAGGCCCTAACGATTTCAAAAACCGCTTGCATTCCTGGAAAGCAGGGATTGCTATCTGTCACATTTGCTTGTTTCCCCAACCAAACTGTCAAGCCATCTAATGGCTGGTGTCATAACTGATCACATGTGCACCACCATGGCAGTTGCAGATCAAACAGAAGCAGCTTCCTTGGCTTTAGCTTCAAGGCTATCAGTAGATCGGCCTCTACAAACTCGGTAGTGCCTAAAAATGGATAACAACTGAGCATGTGTAGAATATGGTGAGACAGTGTATTACTGGATTTTAAACCGTATAGATGCTCATTTTAAATGTTTTACATAGATATACCTGCTAAAGGGGCCAGCCTGAAGTGACCTAGCAGCACTTCATTTTCTGACTAAGGTTCCACTTTAAGTGATATTTCTATTGTTAATGAATCTCATTGTTAATTATTTAGATCTGCATGATTGCAGTGGGAAGGACTTTGCTTAGGACTGTGTTTATATTAGGAATCGCCTCTATGCAGTAGTGCAGTCACCATGCGGTGCGTTGTCATACAGGTATACAGGAACACAGGTACACTGGAGCAGTTTGTAACATCCACAGCTGAGGACCATAGATAACCTTCAGCTCAGGAGATTGGACCCTACTCGCAAATCCCAGTAGAAGCAAGGCCATGTGCTCGATCCAGGGAAGGGAAAGTAGTCCAGCAGCCAGTCAGGAGGGCTTCAGGGCTTAGCAGCCTCCTAAAGCTTAGAATCCCCTCCCTCCAGAGGAAGAACACCTCTGCAGAGGTTTCAGCCTATGAAACCTCTCTCTGACCACCTAATGGGCACACCTCCCCGGGGATTGGCCAGATGATAGTAAATATTCAGGGGAGAGATTTGCATTTCCCTCCCTAAACTCTAGAAGTTTCTAAACAGAAACAGGGGAAAGTAATCTTTCCACCTGGGAAACCACAAACAGGCCCAAGCAATCAACTCTACCTTCTCTAACTACAGAGCAAGCTAAACACTAAATTTACCTAGCAGCCTGCCTAGAAGGGTGCTACACAAGAAAACTGAAAGGCAGGGTAAAGGGAATTCTGTAACAGAAAGGGTAACTATACGTCACTGGCTTTGTATAGAGGTTCTACTCAGTTGCACCACTATACAGTCAATAAATGTTGAAATACTATACATTCAAAAATTATATACATATACAAACCCTACATATTGAACCATTTAACAACATAATCCCGCAATAAAGTGGTTTTATGGGCAAGGTTTTTTTTTTTTGTTTTTTTTAATGCATTGTATTTCAACAAACTTCCATTAATTGTATAGTCGTGCAGCTGTAGAAATATCATTTTTTTTCTGGTAAAACTAAAATTCTTTGACCCCTGTGCTAGTATGCTGTTGGCAGTGCAGCTCACATACGTTGTGTTCCTTTTAGAGACTCTGGAGTTTACCTAACCCAGCCTTGAATTGTATTTTTTTTTTTTTTTTTTAAATCACTAAGGCTCAGTGGTTTAAGTAAGATGTGCTATTGTCATATCTGAAAGGATTATTCAATCCTTACTGCTTGGCAGTAAGTACCCATGTATGGTTAATGTGCCAGAGTGAATGTCTTATACCCTACACTTCATTAAGCAGCATGACAAGGCCCATTGAGGATCAGTGAACTCCATTATTTCACCTTGTTAGTGAACTCCTACCTACAGCCAAGTGAGCTTTTCACCCGCTTGCTACAGGTTTTAGCTTACGAGAAGGTGTTATAATACTCATTATGCTGCTGCTGCATTTGTCATTTTTAGATTACATCAGGAATTCATTGCCAACTTAGCAAAATACATATTATAGAGACAGATATTCAGATATACTTTACATAGTACATATGTCTTTTGTATGCATAGTTTAAAGTGTTTGTTATCCCAAAACTTCATATTCCCAATATGTGCCCGCTGTACTATATACTTGTATGAGAAAGTATCCTGTTATCTTTGCATTGCTTGCTTTGTGTGAAATCACTGGTTCCTACCAGCCTCTCTGCTTTCCCAGTAAAAACTGACCACACTAAGCAGGAGAACACACCATGGTCAGCAGGGCCGGTGGTACCACTAGGGGGACTAGGCGGTCGCCTAGGGTGTACTGCCGCCTAGGGCGCAGCCACAGCCCCTTGGAGGGAGGAGGTGGGGAAGGATCTGGCAAAATTGACAAGTCGGCAGGAGAAGTGAGGGGTGCTGAAATGAGTTCCTGTCCCCAGAAAATCCATCCACCTGCTCCTCTCCTCCCCCTCTCTCTTCCGATGGCCGCTTCATCCTCTGCTCTCTGTCTGTCCCTGTGTGCGGACAGTGCAGGCTTTGGAAGTGTAGCTGTCCTGGGTGGAGGTGATCCATTCCTCACGCTGCTCCGTCCACCTCCACCTCAAGCATGCCTGCAAGCAGCTTCATGCACATCCCTTCTCTCGCCCCTCCCTGCTCGTGTGTTCCATCTGTAAAGGAGAGGTGGGCGAGAAGATTAAAAAGAAGCAGCCAACAGCCACACTGATATACTGCTGAATGAGCCAGAGAGCCCCCAGGAGATGTCCAAGTGAGTGTGTGCACCTCCACTGACCCCCTCCGACCTCTCTCTTCCTAACCCCAGCTCAGCATACAGAACATCTGCTAGAAAATCTCCCTTTGCAGGGAAAATGGCTCTCATTTCCAGGAGCACATATTCAGGGACAATCTCTTTACCTTGAAATCCTTTAAAACAATGCATTTTCCTGTGCTGAGCAGAGCTGTACAGAGTACACTGATCAATGATATATCATTTCTCTTCCTGCAAGCAGCCAGTGACGATCTTTGCAGCAAAGTGGACTGTGTTTTTAATATTTTATTTATCGCTTTTCAGCATTTGTATCACTTTTCATTTAAAAAAAAAAAATCTTTTTTGGGTTCATTTTGTGTGTTGGTCACAGCCTCATATAGGTGCAATTTTATGTATTTTGATAAAATATTTTTAGATAATCTTTAAGCACAGTAAGTGTGTTGTATACACATATCTTTTGAGCACTTCACATTGCAACTCCTTTTTTACAAGTAGAAGTGGGTTATAGAAACCACATTTTCATAAGCATAATTTTTGGAAGGATTCACGATTGTCAGGTGGAGATATATATATATATATATATATATATATATATATATATATATATATATATATATATATATATATATAATAATTTTATGGTAATATAACAGCATCTCACGTTACTGATGCCCAAAACTATTGATAGTGTGATCCACACTTAAAGGGGCAGCAGTTATATGTTAACCAATTATAGGTTGGTCGCCTTCTTCATTTTGATCATTTATTCCAGGGGCACCAGCCTGATGAAACACTGAGTTGCTACCTGAACAAGATGATCCTTGGCTTTCTCATCTTCTTCAGGGCATCTGGTCCTGCTGTCTTCAGTTGTGGCAGTTAGAGGGTTGAATCAAACTATTTAACACTGGTAAAGAGGGTGGAGTCAGGGACGGAGCCAATAGGGGGGGCAAAATAACATTTCACCTAGGGTGTCAAAAATCCTTGCACCGGCCCTGATGGTCAGTTCTCTAGCTATGCTGAGAACTGAGTGTACTCTCCTCCAGTGATCAGAATTGTCCTGACACCCCCCCCCCCCACCCTACACAGCCATTCACCGGGAAGCTCCATGTCCTGCTGCTTCTCCTCCACCCAGCTCTTATGCAGCTGAGAATAGAGGGAATGCGATCACTTATAAAGGAAAATTTTTTTTTTTTATTGTATTATTATATCTATACAAAAATGTTTTGCCTTTCATTTCAATTTTAAACTGAATGGGTTGTTATACAAGGTGATCGTTTACAATCACTTCAAGGATGTGTGTAACTTTATATTATATGTGTACAGAATGTATAAGCGGATATAAGATAAAAAGCCTTCTGTGTGTAGCAGCCCCCCTCAGCCCCCCTAATACTTACCTGAGCCCATCTCTATCCGGCGATGTTGTACAAGAGACTCAGCTGCCCGTGGGAGTCTATGCCCGGAAGTGGGTGCAAATACCTGTCTTAGACAGGTATCTGCACCTCACTCCCCCTGAAAGGTGCCAAATGTGACACCGGAGGGGGGAGGGTTCCAAAAAGGTTCAATTTTTGTGTGAACCTCCACTTTTAAATCTGTCTACTCCCACCCTCTGGTGCCACATTTGGCACCTTTTGGGGGGGAGTGGGTACCTGTTTTTGACAGGTACCTTGTTTCACTTCCGTCGGACCTCGCCGCGGCGAGGTATGTCAGAAATCTGTCCCCTCCTCCTCCCTCCTCCTTCCCCTACTGTTGGACCAGTAGGAGAGCGCAGCCACGCTTCGTGCATGTGCAGTAGTATCATGGATATTCCACTATACTCTTGCGCTAATAAGTGCCCATCTACCATAATGGTATAATGCAGCCTTAAATAACCCATGTCTCCCCCTTTCCCCAGTAAACAGACATCACCATAGCACCTCAAATACATTGATCAGGCATACAGGGGTGACAGGAGCGCACATCCGCTAAACTGATAATGTGTTTGCAGAGCGAACACATCCCCCCAAACGATCGTTCTGTGCATTGCACAGGGGCCCTTCACTCCGCAAACACCTCTCTCCAAACAACAGGAAGTTTTCCACTACCTAACGGATCTCAGCCAGCGTCAGTCTGCCCCAGTCAGCTCTTCAGAGCGGGCTGCGAGAGAACTAACACTGGGAGACACTTATGACAATACATATTAATATACATCTTCATAACATTTCCACAAGAGTAGAGACCCGGCCGTGAAGCCAAAAGGTTACCTTATTGGCAATGGTGGCGGCAGCACCTGACAGCTGATGGAAACATCAGATGCGGTACTAACACCGCTGGACTCCAGGACAGGTAAGTGTCCTAATATTAAGATACACATATTGTAGCTGCTGACTTTTCATTTTTGAGGGGAAGGTGGAACTCCGCTTTAAGTCCTCACACCAATTTCTTCTTCTTTTTTTTTAAAATCCCTTTACACTCACCTTAAATCCAAAAGTCTTCTAGCTGGTCCCATTACTTCACTGGTCTTTTTTCTTGTCCATTGGCAGCAGTGGCCAGTTCTAAATAATTGTAAGTGCCTTTCTGTGCTGCAGTACTGTGAGCCCAGGCTGGTGTAATGACATGTTTCCAGTAGGCGTGTCCATGACATCCTGGGCTCATAGGAAGTGGGTTAAATGATGCAGGGTTAACAATGTAAAAGCAGATACTGCTGATTTACAGAGTCAGGGCTGGTTGAAGATGAGCTACCCACAGAAGCCTACAACCTGTAGATGTTTTAGTCTTCACAAATGCCCCAGTTATTAGGTAGCCATTCCAGACCTGATTTTTATCTTTTTTTCTGTCATATGATTTTTTTTTTCTTGCGTGCTTCTGCCCTCAACTAATCACACTCTGTCTGTGCATTCATTCCGGTATAAATGGTATTACTTTCAGCTAGGTGTTCAGTGAAAATTGGAAATAGGCAATTGCTACAACACATCTATATTTTATTGCTTGATAATTATCATTATTGGATGGATGAATTGCTATGCTGGGATACAGCTGAGTGAATAAGAAGGAGCATTAACCTTGCACTGCAATGAGATAATAGTGAATTATTGTTCAATTTTAAATCCATAATATGGACTAGGTTCACCTTTATCCCATCACATTATAATGATATATGTTATTTACTTAGTGGCAATCATTTTAACCTGTATAAAAATACTCACATTACAATAATATCGTATTGACTATCTACGTGAGTCATACTCAAATGTTGTTCAATAGGTAAAACCAATGCAGAATAACCTGTTGTTCTTTAAATTCTGTAAAATTGAATATGGTTTTATTCAGTAAGGCAGTGCAGAGTGCAGTGGTGATCCACAAAATGTTGGTACCTATAAGAACTGATCAGATCAGTTAGAAAACCAAATAAAGTCTATTTAGACTTGTATGGGAATGCAAAACTCCTGATGCAATGAAAAGCCAATCAACAGAAGCCCCATCTCTATCCAAAATAAAAAATAAAAAATATAAAAAACAACAACATTCGCAATACAAACATTTTAATGGATATTTAAACCTTAACAATGAACTTTTCTTTTTTGGTCCCTTTTGGGTTGTTAATATACCATTAAAAATATTTTATTTTTTGATAAGTTCACAAAATACTTTTTTGATCTTGTGGGAAATCCTGTGATCTAATAACTTCCTGTGCTGTCTGGATATGTTGAATGTTATCAATTACAACTCTGAGGACTACTTAACCACGCCCTTCTATGTTATGGACTATAGGAGAAGGGGTTGTTCCCTAGTCCTACCTTGTTTCTGTTGGCCTAAAACAGAAGACTAGTGAGTGTTGTCATTTTAGGACTGGAAGTGTGTTACTGGTAGAATCGCTTGAAAAGAAGAAAACTAATGCAACCACATCTTAGGACTGGTAAAATTCAATATATAACATTTTTCTTTTTGGGTTTAGATACACTTTAAGGAACATGTCACCAGTAGTATTATTAACCGCTTAAGGACCGTCCCACGTACATATACTGCCGCAGAGCGCCCCTTAAGCGCGAAATCATGTACCTGCCTATGTAAACAAGGCAGATTGCCGTTCTGTCAGAGAGGAAGATGGAGATCTTGTGTTTCTGCTAAGCAGGAACACGGATCTCTGTCTTCCCCCAGTCAAAGCATCCCCCACACAGTTAGAAAGCACTCCCAGGGAACACATTTAACCCTTTGATTGCCCTTGCTGTTAACCCCTTCCCTGCCAGTGTCATTAGTACATTGACTGTGCATTTTTTTAGCACTGATCACTGTATTGGTGTCACTGGTCCCCAAAAAGTGTCACTTAGTGTCAGATTTGTCCGCCGCAATGCCGCAGTCCCGCTAAAAATCGCTGTTTGCTGCCATTCCTAGTAAAAAAAAAAAAAAAGTCCATAAATCTATCCTATAGTTTGTAGACGCTATAACTTTTGTGCAAACCAATCAATATACGCTTATTGGGTTTTTCTTTACCAAAAAATATGTAGCAGAATACATATTGGCCTAAATTGATGAAGAAATTTGATGTTTTAATTTTTTCTATTGGATGTGTTTTATAGCAGGAAGTAAAGACAATTGTTTTTTTTTTCAAAATTGACAGTCTTTTTTTTTTTTGTTTATAGCGCAAAAAATAAAAACTACAGAGGTAATCAAATACCACCAAAAGAAAGCTCTATTTGTGGGGGAAAAAAGAACATACATTTTATTTGGGTACAGTGTCGCACGACCGCGCAATTGTCAGTTAAAGCAACGTAGTGCCGTATCGCTAAAAATGGCCTGGTTAATAAAGGGGGGGTAAACCTTCCGGGGCTGAAGTGGTTAATGTAACATTCAATCTGTTTTACCCGTTCAAGATTTTATTACTTCTTGAACCCTGTTCGAGATTTTATTAATTGAGATGCCATTGCTGTGGCTGCCCTTAGTGGTGAAAGGCTAGTGAACTCTTACAATCTCAAAAACTTTATTTCCATGATTGCACTAATTGGAGGAAAAGTAGGAGAATTCATTGGCTTGGAATTCTCCCCTGATCAGCCAAGTTGTTTTGACATAATTAGTTTCTACTTATTTAGTGAATGTAAATTACAAGGCATGCGAGCTTCAGTCTAAAATTTGCTTTATGTGTTGATATTTTGTAGACATGTTAAAATTGAACATCACAAACATATACAAAAAACACGTGAGCCTCAGTCTAAAATGTTTAAATTTGCTTATGTGTTAAAATTGTAGATGTGTTAAAACAATGCACTTTTTTGACATGGGGAAGTACACATCGGAGAGGAGTACAGAGAGTCTAAAATGGGGCAATATAAAACCTACATAGGTGACCGGCCTTCAACGTGATTGCACCAAATCCTTAAAGTGGTTGTAAACCCCAGTCATGAAATTTGAACTAAGCTTGTATATCTGCAGTGTTTATTTGTCTCTCTCCAAGGCTCTTAGTGTCGTTTCTCTCTGGTGCTTTGTTACTCTGTTATCACATATCAACATGAGCTAAAATTTGTGTCAGGGAGGGATATCAGCACACAGCGTGTCTATTCAGAATACAGCTCTGCATGTACCTTCCTTTCTCTGCCTATGTGGTGGGGAGGTGTATCTCTTTCCTCCAATCGGCTCTCACATAGTATAACTGCAGCCTCTCTGCCCCCTCCTCTGCTGCTGACAGATGAAGAAAGATTTTTAATACAATCTGCACTTTTTAAAGGGTAAAGAGAGGGGAAGACTACAGTTAAACAAGTAAAACTTATGTAGGAGGATTTGTGTAATTTCAGTGTATCATCTGAGGCTGTTCACTTCACTGAGTATATGTGAGGATTTACAACCACGTTAAGTCTACAATGAACACCAATTTAAAAAAAGAAAAGGACACTGGAACCTTCTCTAGACACTACTGGTAGTTGTACTACATATTTAATTCAATATTTAGATTTTTTATTATTTTGGGTTATACTGTATTTTATATTGGGTTTTATATATTGTATACATCTGAAGAACCACTGAAAACAGACCCCTTCCTGCAGTCCTCCATCTCCTCCCTTTTTTTCTCCTCCCCTTCCTACTTCACCTCTTTCTCCTCCAACTCTGCCTCCTATGTGATTATGAAGGAAGGAGACGCTCTGGGGGAGCTTAAGTTATATGGGAAGAATTGCTAGCTGAATCCTACATGGTGAAGACCTGTTGAAACCCCTTTCCTTCAGTTCATGGCCTGGGCAGTCCCACATTAAGATACAGTATTTCAAAATAATTGCAGCTGAGAAGGGGAACCTAATTGGGATTAGTGGAGCCACCACATTAGAAGGGAGATTAATTTTAATACTTCTTGGCCCTTGACTTTTTTATGTAGATTTTTTCCAGGTACATGGACAGGATGTTTAGGGCAAGCAGTAGCAAAAATTAAGCGTACAGTCACATGGCCATAGGCTGCCAGCCCTGCCCCTTAGTGAAGCCTTGAAACTGCAAAGCAGCACTCGCCAAAACCCACCCCACTGTCTGCAGTGTTCATATTCAAGAAACCAAGTCAACATCCATACTAAAAGTACATTCACATGAAGAGTATTTACACCTGCTAGAGACAATACACGGAGCCCTTCGTACCAGGCGTCACTAGGACCACAGCGATATTGAGGTAGGAGACAATAAGAACTCTGCCCTTTCTATCCTGGTACCTATTATATGGGGCATTCCCTTAATTGAAGTACAGTGTTTCAAAGTAATAATCTGTCTATTACCAGATACACAGGGGCTAGACCAGGAGCCACCAACCAACCACCCCATACCTTCTCAAATTTGGAGTAACTGCCTCTATGCTGTATCAGCTTTTCTAATCATAGCATTATACCCATTTGGTCAAGCCACATCTGTGGTGTAGGAGAAGCCTGAGATATCCAATGCAACAATATGAGCCTGCAAGCCTGAAACAAGGAGCTAGCTGCTGCTTCTCTAACATACTTATCGGAAATTACAGCGTCAAGCACTCTGAACAAGCAATACCCAGGCTCCAAGGGGATGGAAATCTGAAATGCAGTTTTTACTGCAGTAACAACAGTGTTCCAATATCGGTGGAGCTTTGTGCATATCCAAAGCAAGTGCATTAAGTCCCCTGAATCTCTGTTACATCCAGCACATTGGGTGTCTGAGCGTAGGCCCATGGAATGCAGCTTAAGTGGGGTGCGGTGAACCCTTAATAGTATGTATAGCTGAGATACTCTCAGAGAGCATAAACATACAGCTTCTAGGGCTTGTTCCCATTGGTCTCCTGATATTTCACCCACGTCTCCCTCCCACCTCCTACCAGGCTGAGCTGGGAAGAAAACTCTCTAAATACACCCCCAAGAGCATAACATAACAGTTGGCTATAAAGCCCTTATTTGAATGGGACTGTTGCACGAGACCAAAGATCGGGGTTGGTGATAGTTTCAAAGCTTTTAGCGACATCTGCACTTTAACCGCATGTTTCAGTTGTAAATAGTAGAACAACATATTAGAGGAGAGACTGAACTTCGCTTGTAGTTGGGTGAAAGAGAGTAAATGACTGTTATCAAGATCTGTTTGAGATGCGTTATCCCATAGTCCGGCCACCTAGCAGTGTGTGATATTTTCCCTAATTTCGGGTATGTGTGATTGTTCCAAATAGGGCTGTAGCAGGCAAACCCTGTGACCATTGCAGGTGTTTTTTCTTTCTCCCATATTTTTTGTAGGAACCTATACATTGGGTATTGTTTATTGTGCTTAGTAAAAAGCTGAGCCTCCAACCCTTCTGCCAGAGCAGGGGCACCACTAAAACATGAGAGACAAAGTGGAATCCTGAGTTTCCTTCCCAGAGGCTGATGGCACCACTAAACCTCCCACCATGTGTTGAAGCTGCAATGCTAGGTAATATAGCCCCCGCCTTCTTTTGCTTTCTGCAGTTGTTCCAATTTAACTCTGGCACTGCCCCCCTTCCACAGTAAGGATCAAAAGATAAAGTTTACCACACTCTGAATATTTTTAGAGGGACAACTACCGGAGAGTTGTGAAAATGATAGAGCAATTGGGGCATTAAAATAATTTTGACCAAGTTCGCCTTGTCTCTAAAGTTCGTCAGTAATGGTAGTATATTTAAGCAACAATAATCTAGTAGCTGTGACAAAATTACTATCCCCAAATATCAGGAGGAAGCTACCACAGGTATGGGACAGTAGGTTGTTAATAGGGGGTTCACCACTTGATCCCATTGGTAGTAAAGCAGATTTTGTCCAATTTATTGTAAGCCCCGAAAATCGCCCGAATACTGATAAGGTGGACATAACATTTCTCAAAGAGGCTTCAGTGTCACCTAATAGCAGGAGCATATCATCTGCATAAAGTAGAATTTTCTGTTGGATAATACCATACCAAAACCCTACAATATCATCGTTGACCCTAATCCATGCAGCTAGCGGCTCTATAGCCAGGGCAAATAGTAGTGTTGAGAGAGGGCAGCCCTGCCTCAACACTTTTATTTTTTTACCCTTTTACATTTTATTCTCTCCATCCCTACCCTGATTAAACAAACACAGGCAGGAATGGCAAGTCCATAAGCATCCAGTCCAGTGGACTACCAGGTGTTCAGGATGTACCAGTGACGGCTTGTGCTTTTTTTGGGGGGGGAGGGGCGTGGCAAACAAGCCCCCCAAACCGCCCGCCCATTCGCTCGCTCGCCCACCTGCACTTACCCCATCCAGGTCCCGGGCTTTTCCTCCCGGCCTACCCAGTCGCTTCTCCTCCCGGTCAATCCATTCTTAGGACTCGCTTCCTGTCCTGATTGGCTAGGAGGAGAAGCAGGAAGACGAAAGACAATAGTAAATGTTGATTTGCTAATGTCACAAGTGGGTGGGCTCGTGTCCCAGTGCTCTGTGCCCCGAGCCCAACCTTTTTGATGCCAATGAGAGCCTCAGACACTAATCATGTGCTTCAAGAAAAAAAAAAAACGGGTAGAAATCCATGCGTCCGGCACCCTGAATGGAGATTGGGGGTCGGCGCATGGAGATTAGGGAGGCGGCGCCCCTGGGCCCATTATGGACCGACCACCGCTGGGATGTACCATTGCCTGGAGGTGGCCTAATACAAGTTTGAGGTACTACCTGCCCTATTGCACATGTCAGAGAGGGCTTTAATCGTAGTTGGAGGGGTTTTGTGACTGAGAAGCTGACATTTATATTAAAACAAATCAGACCTGGATCACATAGGACTACCTAACACTCACTGCAGATGTTACTGATAGAATCAATACATTTCTTTTTGTATACATTTAACTAAGAAAAGACCTAATGCTATTTTGGATATATAGGGATATGGCAGGGAATTTGTGTGCACATGTGGTGAGGTATTTTGGGTACACAGCTTTTTTTTACAATTCTTTTTTCTCTAAAGGATAAAGTAAGATGCTATACAAAAAGGTAGTTTATCTGAAGAAAAAGGGATATGACCCCAATTAATAGAAAAAAAAAGCTAAGGTGTTAACTTTTGAAGAGTTAGGTATTAGTTGTTAAATAATATTTATAAACCCCACGCCTTGGAGGTAATTCGATGAAAATCTTCTGTGAATCAACATACAAACTATATCAATTTTGAGAACAAACAACGCAAACGATGAAAAAGATATTTCCTGTGATCTTCTCACTCCTGTCACCTTATCATAGATGTAAATACAATAAACCACATCTGCAATAAATTGCAGATCTGCGGTGGCGCTGTGATATAACTACCCCTTCCAAAATTAGCAATCATGCCAAAATTCATAACACAAAATGAAAATCAATCATATAAACCTACACAGTGTTTCCACATTTTATTTTTATTTATTTCAGGTACTTATATAGCGCCGTCAATTTACGCAGCGCTTTACATATACATTGTACATTCACATCAGCCCCTACCCTCAAGGAGCTTACACTCTAAGGTCCCTAACTCACATTCATACATACTAGAGACAATTTAGACAGGATCCAATTAACCTACCAACATGTCTTTTGGAGTGTGGGAGGGAACCGGAGTACCCGGAGGAAACCCACGCAGGCACAGGGAGAACATGCAAACTGTGGTTGGGGTTCGACCAGCGACCCTTCTTACTGGGCGAACGTGCTACCCACTACACCACTGTGCCGCCCTGCACATAAATTATGATAGTCCATAACACCAGTGAAATAGTGTTAACTGTGAAAATTCTTTATCCAATTAACCATGTGACTTGTGATTCACCTCTTCCCAACACTATATCTCACTCACTGGGTATTTATGCCACTCAAAATAATGATTGGCATATAAAGCTTTTTCCACGATATTGCTTCCAACTTTTGTCTGATGCCCTACCTACAAGCCTGGTACACACTGCTAGTTTTTTTTTTTTTGTTCAATCCAGCTGGCTGAACGAAAAAAAAACAAAAAACTGACAGCTCAGATCAGAGCCGCTGTACTAACAATCTGTTGTTAATACAGCGATCTCCCCTGCTATGCTATTGTGTTCTGACAGGGGGACGGCCCCCCAGCCAACACACACCAGTTGGCGCTCTCAGCCACTGGCTGAGAGTGCTGATCGGGAGCCGGTCGGCAGACCTTTTCTTCCATCATGCCCCTTTGACAGAAGCTGGCCATTCGACCAGCTGCTATCGGACCGGCTGCAGTATACACGGGACGAATGTCTGCCCAAGTCTATTGAACCGACCGATTCCGCCTGACATTTGGCCTGTGTGTATGGGGCTTTAGCCTATATTCCCCTGCAGCCTGGCTGGTACATGCAGCGGGGAGCACAGAGCACACACCTGGCCATGCACAGGATAAGGAGAGGACACAATCCCACAAGAATATGCTCAGACAAAATATATGTATTTTTTTTTTTTTTAGCAACAGCCTAATTTTTAAATTACCTTTGCAGGCAGTTTGACTTTGGGGGCTTTCATTAAAGTGGCCCTCCCATTTTTGTAGATGATCCACTTGAAAAAAAAAATGGTTGTGAAAAAACAATTTCAACCAGTAACAATTAGGAAATATGCCCTGTGAAAAAAACACAAGCAGCCGTTATCACTGTAGTGGGTGTGGACTGCAGACTGCAGGACATCAGCATCATTAAGATGTAACAAAGAATGAAAACAGGTGTGGTTCTCTTACATAGGTTTAGGTATAGTGACTATGCACCCACCTGCTAGAAGGCAATCATGCACTTTTAGTAGAATTTATATTAGAACTAACTACTTCCGCTCAAAAAGCATTACTGGTTTTGAAGTAACAGAGCTCAACTCTTTGAGAACACGTAATGGGTAATCAAAATGTATTCCTTTACCCTGTAAAGTAAAGCTGATGTTTCCCCCTAGAATTTTTGTTTTGATTATGGTTGGCTTATCTGGGGCAAAACACACCTGCAGATGGCTGAATTGGGCCTCCATGACTGTTCAGATGATTATATTCAGCGCGGCCAAAAGGCACCTGTATATGGTTATTGTGTGTATCCATGTCTAACCTTCCTCGGATGATTATAGTAAGCCAGGCCAAAAGACACCTGCTGATGGTTGGATTGCGCCTCCATGTCTGATTTTCCTCAGATGATTATTATCACCTGGGCCAAAAGACACCTGCAAGTGGTGAGATATAACCTACATCAGTTTCTGTGTGCCGGCATCATTATATCTGGATTTTTCTTACTAAGAACTGGAGTTACTTGCCCAAAGCCATCTGTCAGATTCAAGCCTTTCTCTTCACCTTTGAATCTGATTGTTGGCTTTGGGGAGAAAACCCCTGCTTCTCATACTAACGCTTTATTACTTATATCTTGTGTGCTCATCCTCGTAAAAACCTCTAGCCTACTGTAAAGATACTGCACGACCTTTCAACAACACATGCAGAATAAGAACATTTATTTGTAATGTTAACAGAAATCTTAGGAAATAAGACATCCTACTGTTCAAGTGTCAGAGAGTTGTTTTGTTGTTTTCTTTTTGCCTGTGGCAAGTACGAGCAAGGTGCCCATGTCCTTTTAGTGGCAGCTTATTTTATTTCTAAGAAAGCTTTGGTCAGACAATTTCTCTGTACATGTTGTTATAATGTGTAACAATATACATTCAGTGAACTAAAATTATTAACAATCTGGAAGACGGACTATAAATCTTTTTTTTAAATGCAAGTAACATACGCCAGTGTTGTGAAACAATTAGAGTACCTGTCAGGATGGCATTTGCCACAGCTGAGACATGTACTGAAGACTACGTCATTAACCAGAAACAATGTTTGTTCTGGGGAAGATCTCATCTTTGCAGTATCACATACAGTGGCATGCCTTCCCTGGAACTAGCACTGCTACTAGAAGTCCAGCAGTGGCAGCCTCCAGCATTGCATGGGAGCCTCGATATAAAAAACATCTGTTCTGACAAGTCTCATTTAAGTACAAATCAGCGGCTTCCAACAGTCCCTGATTTTCAACAACACTCCAAGATTTTGGGAAATTTGCTTGGGAAGATTTTTGTCCTTAAAATATTTCTAATTTAGATCAACTTCAAAGTGAATTCCATTTGTTTGATGGCTACGTTCAGATTCTCTTTAGGTTCATGTAGGAAAGTACCTGGTCTTCCTCCTATGCAGCAGCCCCTGGCTACTGAAGTGGAGCTGACATTTTCAGCACACATAAAATGCCAAGTGACATTTCATTTATGTACCGAATCCAGCTATTCCCAGGATGCCCCCAGAACCATAGATTATACATGGGCCAGATTAGCTATGGACATTATTATTGCTTGTTTTGAGTTAATACTGTATTTTGAGTAGAAACATTTAAACTGCAAAATGCTTAATCTGTAAATCTGATTAGTAAATGTACCATGATGAGCTGGCAGCCTGCTGTGTTCCTCCAGCACAGTGTTGTGAGGAATCTCCTTAGGTTGACTGTATCAGCAAAGTGTGTTTGAATATGATTTTAAAATATTGGCCACTATGCTAAGGGCTTATGTGGGGACACTAAAGTGCTGATGCTAATAGTTATGCCGCGTACACACGATCGAACTTTACGGCATACTTGGTCCGGCGTACCGGATTTCGTCCGACAATTCGATCGTGTGTGGGCTCCAGCGGACTTTGTTTTATCAAAAGTTTGACGGACTCAGATTTGAAACATGTTTCAAATCTATCCGACGGACTCGAGTCCGGTCAAAAAGTCCGCTCGTCTGTATGCTAGTCCGACGGACAAAAACTGAGGCTAGGGCAGCTATTGGCTACTGGCTATCAACTTCCTTGTTTTAGTCCGGTCGTACGTCATCACGTGCGAATCCGTCGGCCTTTGGTTGATCGTGTGTAGGCAAGTCCGTTCATTCGGAAAGTCCGTCAAAGTCTGCCGGGCAAAGTATGCAGTAAAGTCCGGTCGTGTGTACGTGGCATTAGAGTATGTGTTTATTCTTTGAGCTCTTTTATTATACCCCCAAAGGAAAGGAAGGTTGGTCATACACTGTTCGAATTTCATTATGAAATTTTCTATGGGTGGTCTTGTCGGCACCCCCCTGTCCGACCAAAAATTGTCAGTCGAACACTGGCTGCATGCATTCAGATGCAAATGCTGTTTCAGTGTTCTGACAGTCACCAGTGCTGGCTGCCAGAATATATTAGCTGCGGCAGTAAATTCATCCAACCATGTTGCGTAGCATGGATGGAAGAATCTGTTGGATTTTTTTTCATTCAGTCTGCAGGTATGAGATATGCATACTTACCTTGGTTCAAGCAGGACCAATGTAACTTTGCAATAAAATTTGTAACCCACGGTTTGTTTAGTGTGCTGCTCAGGCTTGATCACTATGCGGTGTAGTGTGGGTGATGCTGTAACCACTGCAGGAGTGCCAGCAAGGGATGGAGCTCATCTCAGCTCCTGTAGTCACTTAAAGGAAGAGAAGAAAGATCCCTGGTGTCGCACATCCACAGAGTCCTATGGTGGTATGAGATAGACAACCTCAGCCTGGGCTCCTACCGCGCCACGCCCCCAATGTGTTTCACCCATGACTAAACTCTGGGGTGGATCTAAACACATTGGGGGCGCGGTCTGGTGGGAGCCCAGGCTGAGGTTGTTTCTCTCATTTCAGCATAGGACTCCATGGATGTGCAGCACCAGGGATCTTTCCTCTCTTTATTCCAATAAAATTTGTACCTAATACTTCAGCTTTAATCCTTCTCATACGCCTCATACATTTAAGTAGCATAAACCAATAAAGGTTTGCACTACATAAAAACACACACATATGAACAAATAAGCACAAACAATTTGGTCCATTCTTTTAAAGGCATTTATTATGAGATGTATTTTTGCATCAGTAAATGATATAGTACAGTAGATGTTAGTAAAAATGCTACTTATCTTGTTGTATCACTTTCTAAATTTAAAGTGGAAGAAAACCCTAACTATTTAAATTCTTTACAATGTTTCCTCATCCTTCCTTCTACCTATTCTGCCTAACCTGTGTAAAAAAGATCTTTATACTTAACAGATTAATTTGTATGATGTTAGTCTTCTACCAGTCCCAGGGTTACCTCTTCTGGATCTCCTGACACGTACTGTGATTCAGTAAAAGTCCAAAGTCAAAGTCAGACAGGGGTAGAAGTTGCTGTGAACTCTCTCTTCAATCCTGCTGAGAGTGATTGTAGCCAAGTACTGTCCATAAGTGATGGATCAGGATTGAGCGTGAAGCTGACCAGGGTGGAGGCCATTTGGAAAATCTCAGTCCAAAATTGCTGCACAACAGGGCACATCCACCAGATATGTATGTGAGTTCCCTCTTGGCCACAAGCACTGAAACACATAGGGGGTAACCAGGGAGAAACTTGAAAATCCTTACTGGGACCAAATACCATTGCATGAGAACTTTATAATTTGTGTCAAGTGCCAAGATATTCTGAGAAGAGGATTTAGTAGTCACCCAGATATCGTCCCAGTCTTTCAACTCCAGATCCACCTCAAGGTCTCTAGACCATTGCGCTGTGTAGGATGGCATATTGGCTGAAGGGGACATGAAATGGGTATACTGTATAGACCCAATATAATAGCAGGGGCATGCTGGTCAGAGTTGCATATGCCTTCTTAGAGAGATAGACTTGTTTGGGGAGAGTGTGTGCGTATAGTTATCTTAATGAAGTGAGTGATCTGAAGATAAACGAAAATTCTCCTGAGGCGGGATTTGAACCAGCTCCTGTAAAGTGGCAAATGTTTTCCGGCCGTTATCAGTCGCATATACGGGTCAAACCTAGGGATTGCCAGAATCAAAATGAAGCTGGATTAGAATAAGCTGGATAGAAAGCTGGATGGTTTAGGAAGGAAAGTAGTGAGCTGTTAGGGGACACAAGTTTAAATGGGCCGCAATGTTTATCCCACACCACGAGAGAATGTTGTGTTGTTGGTTTGGCTATAAGCCCACGGTCAGAACAGGTCATCCATAGCAGGTTGGTAGTTGACAAGGAACAGAGATCAATCTCCTCAAGGCCAACCCACAATAGTATCTCAGAATTAGCATGGTAGAGCGTGGTAGATACTACCAATTGAGCGGCATGGTAGTAGATTTTAGGCAAAAAGGTCATTTTAACTGCCGTGATACGACCAAACCAAGAGACTACTTGCCAAGTAGCCAATAAAGAGGACAGGTGTAACAACATAGGAAGATAATTTGCCCGATAGAGATGAGAGGGACAACTTGTCAATTTAATTTCCAAATAAGGTATTGCGGATGTAGACCATTGAAACCAGGATGCTTCCTGGAGATGGTTGAGTTCCTAGGGGGGTGGCAGGGACACATTGAGAGCGTTGGATTTGGACGGATTCACTTCCAATCCAGACTCCAAAGCAAATTTATCTAGCAGTTTAAGTAGATTTGGTAGCGCTATACGCGGGGAGGTTAACAATAGCAAAGCGTCATTCGCAAATAAGCATAACTCATGGTGGGATGTAGCAATCTCTAGACCTTTAGGCTCCGTTCACATCTCCACATTCCGAATTCACAATATCTGCAAATCGTGGCACACCCGTGTGTTCCTGGTGCGTTGCCCGTTGATTTAAATCGCTGTAAAATTGTGTGAACAGAATTTCGGGAAGCCTGTCACCCAGAAGAAGTACATAAGCTTCTTTTGGGTGACAGGCATCCTGTGATTCTATTTGCGCAATTGTCGCCCCCATGCTCCTAGATGTGAACGGAGCCTTAATATCTGGATTCGTTAGGACCAAGGCTGCAATGGGTTCTATTGTAAGAATGAAAATCAAAGGGGATAATGAGCAGCCCTGCCTAGTACCACGCATGATAGGGAATCGCTCAGATCGAAAGCCTGATTATTTAACATATGCCTGAGGATGGTCATACAGAGAGGCTATCCATCTCAGAAAATTGGGGTCAAAGCCCCATCTCTGTGTTATCCTGGATTCTGAACTCTCCTTTCGGCCCCACATCCAATCACTTTCCATAGCTTGCCGCCTCAACCTCTGCAACATCTCTAAACTACGTCCCTTTCTAACCAATGAAACCACAAAGCTCCTGATTCACTCCCTGGTTATCTCTCGCCTCAACTACTGCAACTCCCTCCTCATTGGCTTACCTTTAAATACACTTTCCCCCTTCAGTCCATCATGAATACTGCTGCCAGACTCATCCACCTTACAAACCGCTCAGTGTCTGCTACCCCTCTCTGCCAATAATCGTGAGGGGTCCTCTGCGCTACTATCCAGTGGCACATGAGCTGCCGTGTACTGCAAAGAATTAAACTGTGTTGCTGCAAAACCTATAGTGTACACATAACCACCAAAAAATGAACAAATCAATCTGTAAATGATTTCGCACAAAACTGCAGATAAATAACAAATGTGCTAAGCGAGACCTGAGGAAGTCACGAGGTCACGTGATGCAACGCGTAGGAGCCGGAACCTCAACCAAACTTACACAGCAGCTGAACTTGGTTTACCCCCTTTGCTGACACTGTATACCGGAAGCGTCGCACTCGGTAACGGCGGCGCACCGCCACACATTGTACCACAACAGGCATTATATGCAGTGTGCGCTTCCAGTCTTGTTTTTGTTTTTATATATTTTTTATATATTTTTTAATAAAAACCGACATTTTTTATACTAAACTATTGGAGGCCCCCCTTTTTTGTCCCTTCTGTTTTTTTGGCACAAGTTCCATTATCCGGAGTACAATGCATTGAGGATCGAGTAGGGATATCTACCCTTTCAAAGGCAATCACCATCACCAGGCAACACTCGGAACACCCTCTTCCACCAGCATCCAGCACTTTCCATAAGGCTTTGATTAAAGCCCTTGAAGGTAAGGGCAATGTGAGCTTAGTTACATGCAGATCTGGCACGGTCAATTACCTTTGCTCAATTATATATTTATGAACTTTTTTGAGTAAGAACACCACAGATGGTTTATGCACTGAAGATTTATTTGAAATATTGAACTTTCAGCTATCAGTATCAGCACATTGATTTTTTATATCACACCATCACTAATGGACTATGTTTATACTGCACGTTTTTTAGGTTTTTTGGATCACGTATATTTCTACCCCCACTGGTTTATTTAGAATTTGTCATTACACAGGTCACACTTAGCACATTTGTTATTTATCTGCAGTTTTGTGTCTTGCCCTCTCTGCCAATCCCTCCATTGGCTGCCACTCGCCCAACGAATTAAATTCAAAATACTAACAATAAGTTACAAAGCCATCCACAACTCTGCCCCCAGCTACATCACTAGCCTAGTCTCAAAATACCAACCTAATTCAATGTTTCTACGCATCCAATTCGCATAGCAGGAGATTGTGACCGGCTCTCTAGGGAGCCAGTTCACACATCTCTGGAGCGGCTCCGGTGCAAATTGCACAAGAGTCCTGTGCGTCTTTTGGTCCGTTTCAAGTCAGAATTCAGCCAAAAATTTGGGCTGAAATTGGACCTGAAACAGTGAATGGAGACGCACCGAACTCCTGCTGTGAGCCGCTGCATTCAGTCCAGTGTGAACCCAGCCTGAGGGCCCATTCAGATGTGTGCATTTTGATAATGAGTAAAACTGGACGTTTTATCTCCCCATTCCTACAAAACGCAGTTAACGCACCTAGCTGGTACACCACAATGGATTTGCATTTTACCACTGTAATGCACAAATATGAACTATCTGTGTATTGTGGTCGGCATCTGTAAAGGTTACTGCATGGAAATTAAAATATGTCTTTTCAATCACCTGTTTGATAAGGCTTTGTAGGAAGCTGCTATTTTCCAGGCCACTAGTCACTAAAGAGCGACTTAGTGAATAACTGACACAAACTGTCCACTTTGCACCCATCAGATTATAAAGCTAACCTGGAACCAATGAGTTAAAGTATTTGCAAGACATCCTTCCTTCCCCTTGCAGATCAAATTTGGGAAGCCCCACTGGGGTGGGGGTTGTAAGTCATTGCTATAAATTACACTCACTGGCCAGTTGCTTGGTAACACAAATTGCTAATCAGCCAATCACATGGCAGCAACTCAATGCATTTCGACATCTAGATGTGGTGAAGACGACTTGCTGAAGTTTAAACCGATTATCAGAATGGGGAAGAAAGGGGATTTAAGTTACTTTAAACATAGCATGGTTGTTGGTGCCATACGGTCTGATCTAAGTATTTAAAAAAACTGCTGATCTACTGGGATTTTCACACACAACCATCTCTAGGGTTTATAGAGAATGGTCTAAAAAGAGAAAATATCCAGTGAGGGGCAGTTGTGTGGATGAAAATGCTTTGTTGATGTCAGAGGTCAGAGGAGAATGGGCAGACTGGTTCGATATGATAGAAAGGCAACAGTAACTCAAATAACCACTCATTACAACCAAGGTATGCAGAATACCATCTCTGAACGCACAACACATTGAAGCTTGAAGCAGATGGGCTACAGCATCAGAAGACCACACCGGTGCCACTCCTGTCAACTAAGAACAGGAAACTGAGGCTACAATTTTGCACAGGCTCACCAAAATTGGACAATAGAAGATTAGAAAAATGTTACCTGGTCTGATGAGTCTCAATTTCATCTGCGACATTCAGATGGTAGGGTCAGAATTTGGCATAAACAACATGAAAGCATGGATCCATCCTGCCTTGTATCAACGGTTCAGGCTGGTGGTGTAATGGTGTGCCAATTGAGCATTGTTTAAATGCCTTGGCCTACCTGAGTATTGTTGCTGACCATGTCCATCTCTTTATGGCTACAGTGTACACATCTTCTGATGTCTACTTCCAGCAGGATACTGCACCATGTCACAAAGCTCAAATCATCTCAACCTATACTTGCTTCTGTAGAAAAAAATCAAAAGTACAGTAAAGCTATCTGTGCCTGTACTGCAGCAGTGACTTGCTTTAATACTTCACCACCTTTACTGGTTAATAACTATCACTGAGACAGACAGGAAGGAAGAAACATTTATACATCCCAAAAACGAATATATACATACTTGTTACAGATCACTGAAGCAAGGATGATGGCCCTAGGGATTACTCCTTCAAAACCAAGGCCATATTGGTAGCTCCCATACGCCTGTACCAGCAAGTTCCTTTTAAAAACACTACAGCTTATCACTTCATCTACAGTCTGGTAAATGTAGGAGCCCCAGGAGGAAGCCAAATTGTTGGTTCGGATATTTGAACCTCCGGGTGAAAAACAGACAGGTGCCATTCTTAACCTTCTAAGACATTTTAACATTATTATTATAATACATGATTTATATAGTGCCAGCAGTTTGCGCAGAGCTTTACAAGGTAAAAGGAGGGAGTACAATTACAATCCAATTCAAGACAAAAGGATAAGGAAGGCCCAGCTCATGAGCGCTTACGGTCCAAAAGGGAAGGGCAACTGATAAAAAGGGCAATAACCGTTAGGGGATGTTAATGGACAAAGTAAGGCTGCTTTTACACTGGGGGCCGCCCGAGCGTCCGTGCTAAAGCGCCGCTCTAGCGCTGTTTAAGCAGCGCTTTTCAGCCGCTAGCGGGCCTCTTTTAATCCCGCTATCGGCCAAAGGTAGGGTTAAAAGTGCCCATGTTGCGGCACTTCAAAAATGCTTTTCAGGCGCTTTGGAAGCGCTGTCCATTCATTTCAGTGAGCAGGGCATTTTGTAGGCGCTGTATACAGCACTCCCAAACCACCCCAAAGGTGCTGCTTGCAGAACTTTTTCTAATGTCCTGCAAGTGCACCGCCCCAGTGTGAAAAGCACTCGGGCTTTCACATTCGGTCAGCATGGGAGGCAGTTTTCAGGTACTTTACAGGTGCAATCTCTAGCGCTAAAATGCCTTAAAACTGCCTCAGTGTGAAAGGGGTCTTAAAGGTGAGTTTTTAGATAAAGGCAGAATATGAGGAAAAGGGGTTTCAAGGCCTCCCCCATCTCCCCCATTTCTTCATGAGAGCACAGCAGAAGGAGTTCCAAGTCCCCCCTCATGTCCAGGGCTCGTGGTTTTGGGGGAGCCTTGTGACTGCTTTGGAGGGGAGCCTTGGAAATTGATGGAAGGTTCTGGAACCCCTTGGGGGTCCTATATAAAGGGGGTACAGACAGGGTCTAGTGCCAGTCGCTGGTGGACGGTATTGCTGCAGGAGCTCCCCAACCCTCCCTGCCTTGTGGCAGCCTTTAAAATGTGGTGGGTCACCTTTCTGTTAGGAAAGGGGGGCAGTTTAATAAATACTGATGTTGTTTTGTAATTATATAGCTGAGCTGAGTAAATGGTTATTGTATGTTTAAGTTGGTTTAACTATCTATCGTGATTTTGTGTGAATAGTTTTTACAATTATATTAAAACCAATAATAAAGGTCTCAGCTAATTTTGTTCCAAATGATCTTGAGTGGTTTATTTATCCAACATGTCTGGTGATTGTTTAATATTATATTGCTGCTTGTGATCCCATATGCTTCCCTGAAAATCCGAGTGGGATCACCTAAAGGAGGACAGAGTAGGAGACAGACAGATTGATCTAGGGAGTTCCAGAGGATGGGGGGGGGGGGGGGACTCTAGAGAAATCCTGGAGGCGAGCATGGGAAGAAATAATGAGGAAACTAGAAAGCAGGAGGGAAGAGTGGGGAGGACGATTTCAGTGAAATATTGAGATGAGTTTGGTGATGTATCTGGGGGCAGAGAAGGGTGGCAGCAGCATTAATGATAGACTGAAGGGGGATAGCTTGTATAGAGGTAGGCCAACACATATACTGGGAGGTATAAACACACCCAACTCCCTGCCAAACGCTACATCACCCTTCCCATGTTCAGCAAATTAGTGCAGAGGCGACGTGCACAATGATATTATCTTGACTATGACGTCACCCCTCTATGCTTATGCTGACATCTAATATGATACAATTCAAATGTAGAGTGTTGTGGGGTGTGTCTTCTCTATAAAAATGTTATGCCCCGTACACATGATCGGATTTTCCGTCAACAAAACCATGGATTTTTTTCCGAAGGATGTTGGCTCAAACTTGTCTTGCATACACACGGTCACACAAATGTTGGCCAAAAATTCCGAACGTGAGAACGCGGTGACGTACAACGCCTATGACGAGCCGAGAAAAAGGAAGTTCAATAGCCAGTGTGTCTCCTTCTGCTTGATTCAGAGCATGCGTGAACTATTGTGTGACGGACTTGTGTACACATGATCGGACTTTCCGACAACAAGTTTTGTTGTCGGAAAATTTCAGAACCTGCTTTCAAACATTTTTATGCGGAAATTCCGACAGCAAATGTTCGCTGGAGCATATACACGGTTGGACTTTCCGACAACAAGCTCACATCCAACATTTCCCATCGGAAGATCCAACCGTGTGTACGTGGCTTAAGTGCTAAGATCTTGTTCACATGGGGTATATCAATGTGTGCCCCATGTGTGGGCTGTTTTTACACACACGGGATAAACAGATGTTCCATGCATCCCTGTGCAGGCAGTCCCATTGATGTCAGTTGGGACGCAGCAGCTGCACAGATACAGTCACTGTTTTCAGTTTGACATCCATGTTGGTGCTGGGAAAACATGACCCTCACACGAGCACGGGCTTGTGTGAATGAGGTTTAAAAAAAAAAGTTTTCCCTGTCTCTCATCTCAGTTGAAAGACCTGAGGTTTTACATAATTAATTTGTTCTTATCACTGGTGATTTATCAAAGTCCCTCTACCCTGGTATATGCTCCCGATGCACGTAACACACATCATTACACAACCAGGTCTGTCAGAAGTTCAACAACAGATCTATATATTCTCTGCAGAATTTTCCAGCATGTGCATTTCTGATTCATGTTCTTTCTTTTGTCTAATCAGAAGTGATAGTATAGGGAGATAGCACAATCAGCCCTTGCCAGACAACAGGAACACTAAATCTAGTCTTAACGTCTTTAATTCTGTTACTGGTAGATTTGTCAGGCTTTTAACTGAAATGTTTTCTTTCAGTTCTGTATAAAGATGAAGTCATAGTTTGTGCATGTGATTGGAAGCGGAGGAAAGGCTGTACAGCAGGGGTCTCAAAGCGGTGGCCCTCCAGCTGTTGCAAAACTAGAAGTCCCATCATGCCTCTGCCTGAGGGAGTCATGTTTGTAACTGTCAGCCTTGCAATGCCTCATGGGACTTGTAGTTTTGCAACAGCTGGAGGGCTGCCAGTTTGAGCCCCCTGCTGTACAGCAATCACCAAGTAGAATAGTTGATGCAAGTGGCACACTTTGGGGTCCCTATCGGGGACCCCGGGTTATGCTTAGTGTGGCACAGTAACTGCTGATTTGGAGTCCAGTGGGAAACCTCAAAAGAAATGTTTTACCCACCATGACATATTCAGAGTATTTATCTTTCTGCCTGTAATCCAGCATGTTCCTTTCAGAGCGTCTATCGATTCTCTATAGGCAAACACAGCAGGACTGTTTAGCATGCGTCACACTCCAGTCATGCTGACTCGTTTTATGTTTATCTTCACAGTTTTGAAATGCTTTAAATAAAATTCTTCTGTAACCAACTCCCTGGCGGCATATGGATCAACAGGGACATGAACAATATTCTCTTTCCATTAAAGACAGCTTTAATAGATGCCTAATCCTCTAAAAACAACACATTGCTTTATTGTAGCATTTGATAGAGGGGTATGCAGAGCCCTTAGGGGTCCTGTTTTTTTTTTTTTTTGTTCAAGCCTTTCTCTGTGTATTAGAATGCGGTCTTGTCATCTATAGAATGTGATGTGACGTGTCCAGCTGATGCAGTCACATTACATGTATTCATTACATCTTTCCACATCTGCAAAAATATCTTGTGTCCTCCTTTATTAAACTCCACTATTTGGAGCATAGTGAAATTGTAGCCTTGTATGGTACACATAGCCAATGAAGTATTTTGAATAGTAATAGCATGTGTCATTGTATGCCTGTGTTCCATCAGGAGGAAAGCAGTAACCCCAGAAGGATCCCTAGACAGGAAATTAAACAAGAGCACGCCTCCTTTTTTAAAGCAGAACTCCATAAAAAAGTGTTTTTCTCCCATGCACTGCATAGGTTAACTGCTCGTTTTGTTTGGGGGCTATACTTACCCGGTCCTCAAACCTCCGGAAAACCGCACTCCCTCAAATACAGCGGTGGACTGTTCCTGCCTTCCTCACATCCAGAGCTGGTCTTTGGGAGTGATGATGTCAGGAACGGTCCATTTACAAGGCCGATAGCGTGTGGGGAGGCGGGGGGGGGAAGAAGCAATGAGGACGGGTCTTATGCTCAAAGACAAAATGGACAGTTAACCCATGCAGTGTGGGCACAAATACAAATTTTGCCCGGAGTTCTTCTTTAAATTTAACATCTCCTATGCACAACTGACACTGTCTTTGGCATCTTCTGATGAAAGAGGAAAACAAGGTTTCTAAATCACAGCTGTGTCCCCATGGGTGGGTATATTATTTTGGCATGAGTTTTTTATTTTTATTTATTTTATTTTTTTTAATGATAATTTGTTACAGTGCACAAGAGTTAAATAAAGAGAACAGTGTCTTCACTTTCATCTCTCGTCCACAGTTAGAAGCACTGACATTAGACAAGTAGTGACCCCTTGTGTAGGTTCTTCTCTATCACCTTAGTTCACCTCGATTACTTCAGTTGGTGGTAGGTCATTAAAGTGATTTTTTTTTTTTTTTTGCAACACTCTATTGCAGTTATGTACTCTCAATCCCATGCCTTTGTTTAACTTGATTGCACAATCTGACTACACAAAAGGTTTTATATCAAACTGTTACCAGAGTTTGCTCTAATGCCGTGTACACACGGGCGGACTTTTCGACCGGACTGGTCCAACGGGACGAATCCGTCGGACAATCCGACCGTGTGTGGGCTTCATTGGACCTGCAGCGGACTTTTTCGGTCGAAAATCAGACGGACTTTAGATTTGGAACATGTTTCAAATCTTTCCGAAAGACTCGAGTCCGGTCAAAAAATCCGCTCGTCTGTATGCTAATCCGAAGGACGAAAACTGACGCTAGGGCAGCTATTGGCTACTGGCTATCAACTTCCTTATTTTAGTCCGGTTGTACGTCATCACGTACGAATCTGTCGGAGTTTGGTGTGATCGTGTGTAGGCAAGTTCATTCGTTCGAAAGTCCGTTGAAAGTACGTCAGAAAGACCGTCGGACCTTTGATGCCGAAAAGTTTGCCCGTATGTACACGGCATAAGAGAAACTAAATATGAATAGAGTATCACTGAATGTATTGCAAAGGCTATCACAGTTATATATCATTGGGAGAGCACATTATATGTCTAATGTCTATATGATTTTGTAAAAAGACAAGCTTCTATTTGCACTAGATGCATGAGAGACCATGGTGACCTCCTACATATGCTATAAGACAATCTGAAGCTAATGTGTTACTGTTGTCAGCAAGCCTATGGGTAGGTGCAGCGGGCAGAAAACGCATGCAGTAACAGGTATACTGTATATTGTAACAGAAGTCTAGCAACACACACCAGACCTGGCGGGAAGGCAACCCGACCAGAAGCAATCACAAGTTGTAACATCTATGAGGCAGCAGATTGCAGAGTCAGAGGTGCCGACAGCTTCTGTCTCAGGGAGCGGAATGCGGCCTGGCCTGTCTGTACCGAAATGGGAGGCTTTAAGAAAGGATGGCATGTCCCTGCACTTTCCCTGCCTCTCCAAAATGTTTCCCTGTTGCTAAGCACTCTCTCTGACAAATGAGTATCCTGTCCCTACACTGCCACTTGCAGAAATGCGTGCCAAAGCAGGGAACCAGGGCTTTAAATAGGCTTTGCCCTCACCCAAGATGGCTGCCAAAGTCAAATCGGATAGCTGCCTCCCTGTGGCTGAGGAAACAATATAGGAACTAAGTTCCTCTTGACTTTCTCCCCCATCTGCATTGCTGCTGTGGCCAAGCACCATGTGCAGTGGAGAATATAGACTACACCTGCCTACAAGCCCAATGGAGTTTTCCAAATCAACATTCCCAGGGATCCCATCACTTGCATTTTAGGATGTTTGGAATGTTTTCCATAAAGACTGTATTTATATGAAGCAATTGTGAGGGCATTATTCCAGGCTCATAAGTTAATCGTTTTGCGCTGGACATCTCGAAACCAACCCTTGGTGGCTGGCTAGAAGCTCCAAACAGTTTAACACACTACAAATAGAGCAATATATATATGCTCATAGGGTAATCCAAGGAAAATATGAGAAGGAATGGGGCACATATATGGCTTACAACTCCCAGGATGCCCACCCTAAATTCAATGGGGTTGATTTACTAAAACCGGAGAGTCCAAAATCAGGTACAGATCTGCATAGAAACTAATCAGCTTCTAGTTTTTTTTGGGTCAAAGCTTAACGGGGCATTTTCACCCCCTTCCTTCCCAGACCAATTTTTAGTTTTCAGCGCTGTCGCACTTTAAACGACAATTGCGGGGTCGTGCGACGTTGTACCCAAACAAAATTGACGTCCTTTTTTCCTCACAAATAGAGCTTTCTTTTGGTGGTATTTGATCACCTCTGCGGTTTTTATTTTTTTGCGCTATAAACAAAAGAAGAGCGACAATTTTGAAAAAAACACAATAATTTTTACTTTTTGCTATAATAAATATCCCAATTTTTTTTTAAAAGAACAAATTTTTTGCTCAGTTTAGGCCGATATGTATTCTACTACATATTTTTGGTAAAAAAATCGCAATAAGCGTATATTGATTGGTTTGAGCAAAAGTTATAGTGTCTACAAAATACGGGATAGATTTATGGCATTTAAAAAATGTTTTAATGTTTTAATGTTTTATTTTTTTTTACTAGTAATAGCGGCGATCTGCGATTTTTTTTTTTTTTTTTTTTTTTTTTTTTTCGTGACTGCGACATTATGGTGGACACATCGGACACTTTTGACACATTTTTTGGGACCATTCACATTTATACAGCGATCAATGCTATAAAATTGCATTGATTACTGTATAAATGTGACAGGCAGGGAAGGGGTTAACCACTAGGGGGAGACGAGGGGTTAAATGTGTTTCCTAGGGGAGTGATTCTAACTGTAGAGGGAGGGGACTCACAAGGGGAGGAGACCGATCGGTGTTCCTCTGTACTGGGAACACAGATCTCCTCTCACCTGACCGGACGTAGATCCACGGTCCTGCTCGGTTAACGGGCAATCGCGGGTGCCCGGCGGACATTGCGGTCGCCGGGCACACGCACCGGGTCCCGAGCAACACGGCGCACAAGCGCCCCCCCCCTAGAAAGCCGGGAAGCTCAAGACGTCATATGACGGCCGCCCAGAATGGGAGATCCCATCTGCAGCCGTCATTTGACTATGGGCGGGTACTGAAGTGGTTAATTGTACAAGCTGAAGTTAGAAGCTGATTGGCTACCATGGACAGCTACACCAGATTTTGCACTCTCAAGTTTTATTAAATCAACCCCAATGACTTTTCCTATGGCATGGAGACTTGCTTAAACCATAGTTTTATATCTATTTTAACCATTTCCCGCTCAGTTTATTGTAATATGACGGCTGGGCGGGACATACGTCATTCTGGGTGGACGGCATATGACGTCCTCCCGGAATGCACCCTGCATGTGCCCTATGGGCCGCGGTCTGGTGCAATCTGTCACCAGCTGTGCCGATGACTGCTCAGTGTACCAGTCCGCTTCAGGTACCACGTGATCACTGTAACCAATCATAGCAGATCATGTGACAATTGTTCACAATGGATGGATTCCTTTCATGCCATTTATTGTGTACAACTGTGTTGCTAGCTGTGATTGGTCACAATGATCACATTTTACAGACAGGGCCAATCACTGCCCATCTGTACCATGTGATTAGCTATGATCAATCACAGTTAATCACAATAGTAAACACTGAATGAATCAGTTTCATTCAGTAAAAATGGTTGCTTATATCAATGAAATTCACTGGTATAGGCCATCATAATGTGTAAAAAAAATAAAATAAATACATACATACATACTGCCACCACCACACCAGTTATATGATGATGCTGTACTGCACTGGTGACGTGTGTGAAAAAAAAAAGGGAAAAAAAAAAATTTTATTTTAACCGCTTGCCGCCCGCCATATAGCAAGATGATGCTGGCAAAGTGGTTGCGATATCCTGACCGGACGTCATATGACGTCACCAGGATATCAAGCCGCTGCGCGCCAGGAAGAGCTGTTGATCGGCTTTTCCTCACTCGCGTCTCACAGACGCGTGTAGAGGAGAGCCGATTGGCTGCTCTCCTGACAGGGGGGGTCTCTGCCGATTGTTTATCAGCGTAGCCCCCCTCGGATGTCCACCCAGGTCCACCAGGATGCCGCCAGGACCACCAGGGATGGCCACCACACTGGACCACCAGGTATGCCACCCTAGACCACCAGGGAAATGCCAATCAGTGCCCAGGCAGCTGCCAATCAGTGCCATTGAAAAATGCCTGCCAGTGATGCCTATCAGTGAAATCCAGTGCCAGTTCCAGCCATCGGTGCCCATCAATGCCCATCGGTGCCGCCTATCAGTGCTCATCAGTGCCGTCTATCAGTGCCACCCATAAGTACCCGTCAGTGCAGCCTTTCAGTGCCCATCAGTGTCGCCTATCAGTAACCATCAGTCCTGCATATCAGTGCTGCCTATCAGTGCCCATCGTCAGTGCCATCAGTGTCACCTCATTGGTGCCACCTCATCGGTGCCACCTTATCAGTGCCCATCAGTGAAGGAGAAAACTTATTTACAAAATTTTATAACAAAAACAAAGAAAACCTTTTTTTTTCAAAATTTTCCATTTTTTTTTATTAGTTTAGCAAAAAATAAAAACCCCAGAGGTGATCAATACCACCAAAAGAAAGCTCTATTTGTGGGAACAAAATGATAAAAATTTTGTTTGGGTCACAGTGTACAATGTCCGCGCAATTTACATTTAAAAAGTGACAGCACTGAAAATTGGCCTGGGCAGGAAGGTGCGAAAGTGCCCTACATTGAAGTGGTTAAATTTCTTTATTTTCCAAAAAATTCTGACAAAAAATTACTTTAAAAAACTCGCAATGCCTCTTACTAAATAACTTGGACTGTCTACTTTCCAAAAAGGGGTCGTTTGGGGGATATTTGTACTGTCCTGGCATTTTCAAGCCTCAAGAAATGAGAGGCTGTCAATACATCAGGATTGATCGATTTTCAGATATACAGTACATCCTATATTTTGTGGACTCTATAACTTTCCCACAGACTAAATAATAAACACTGATTTGGGGTATTTTCACAAAAGAAATGTAGCAGAATACAGTTTGACCTATATTTATGAAGGATATTTATTTACGAAATTTATTAACAGAAACGAAGAAAAATTTGTTTTCAAAATTTTTAGTCTTTTTTTCATTTATTTAGCAAAGAAAAAAAAAAGAAACCCAATGATGATTAAATACTACCAAAAGTAAGCTCTGTTTTGTGAAAAAAATGATAAAAATTTCTTATGGGTACAGTGTTGCATGACCGCGCAATTATCATTCAATTTGTGATAGTGCTGAAAGCTGAAAATTGACCTGAGCAGGAAGGGGGTAGAAGTGCCCTGTACTGAAGTGGTTAAGTGCCTTCTCTTGGCTGATAGAGAAGAATGCTGGTAACTGGTTCTCCTGACAATTAGTTATTTTTTGTTTGGTGTTCAGTCATAATGGTCAGGTGTGTACTTTTTACAATGTAACAGTAGCCTAGTCCAGTTTTGTATTATGTTGCCTAGTGACTTATTGACAAACCATAAGACATGCAGCATGTTATAAAACATTTAAAAAATGTTGATTTAAAAAAAAAATACATCAACAATACAGATTGATGTATTTACAGTGAGGAAGATATTACTAGTTGCCCTCTGTCCACAGTTTTGAATAATTTGAATAATTTAATGCTTCATCAGATAAATACAATTAAAATGGTTGATCTGAAATAAAAAAAAAGTGTAATTTGTGCAGAAGCCCAGACAGTAATGAATAAAGGTCACACCACTCTTGGAAGCCCTTTGTACTACAGAATAAACGCAGCATTAGGCTGTGACACACTGGTCTAAAGTTCTTGCAGTGTCATTTTACTGGCTCATGCTATACTGGCATCAAAAAGTTCTTCTCAAGTGTTACTGGCAACATGCCAATTCAAGAGGCACCATGCCACAACTGTATTGCCTGTGTTTATAACCTCTATTAAGCCATTAATTGGCCATAAACCCATGTCACTGCTAACTGCTTTTTACCGTACCAGCTTCTGGTTGATCTGGACTGATGGAAATCCTGTGTGTTGCCTGTTGAAAGAATTATATAAATAACAGTAATATCTGTAAGTGTAAGCACTGTTTGCTACTAGAAAACATACATTTTCTCACCTAGGAAATAGGTTAGACAGGTGGAGACCATGGGACAAAGTGAGAAGCTTGTCTTACGATGTACCTAAAGGTACCCCAGACAAAATTAAGTCATGAATGGGATTTTTTTTTTTAAAAGCCTATGGGGAAATGCTCTAAAACAAATAACACCTATTGCATAAACAGCATGATAAACCAAACACAAAAAGTTTACCAAAACCTGATAGATCCATTCCCTCTGAAGGTCAGCTGCAGCCTCTCCCCTTGTACTGGGTTGGATTCCACTGTGCAGAGACCCAAGGCAGGGGAGCAAGGAACATAATAGCAATAGACCTTCCAACTAGGTTTTAGAACCTACACGACAGTGACAGAAAAGGTGAAAACACCCACTTCATAAATGGCATGATAAACCAAACACAAAGAGGTAACCAAAACCAGACAGGTCCCTCTCCTCTGAAGGCCATCTGCAGCCTCTCCCCTTGTACTGGGTTGGACTCCACTGCACAGAGGCCCAAGGCAGAGGAGCAAGGAGCGTAATAGCAATAGACCTTCCTACTAGGTTTTAAATCCTACATGACAGTGACAGGAAAGGTGAAGAAAAAAATAAAAAGGCATCAAAGGAAACATAACATGGATAGCCCTGATGATAGCGATGGCCTTCCTGAAGCATCTCTTTCCTAATGTAATTGATAACCTTAGCTGAAAGATGATAGTAGTATCATTAACAATTGCTATTTTTTAAATAAAATACTTATTTTTACCTTTTGTTCATCCTTTTTTACATCTCAGTACTGCTAATTTTCTGAGGGCTCTATAGAGCCACTTCCTGTCCACATGTACTCCAGCGTTAGCTGCATGGCATATCTCAGGGAGGGTTTTTTCATGGTGGCAACAGTGGACCATGCCTGTGTAATGTGCATTGAAAGGGCCTTTAGGCTCTGTCAGCAGCCTGGGTGACAATACAGGAGTACAGCTGGGAGACAGGAACAGAGTATTCTAACCCTATAACTGGAAATGCCTGGCAGGATCACAATTATTATTTTAATTAAAGCTGTGGATTAACAGGATGACAGTACCTGAGCACAACTGGGAGGCAGAAACATTGCGTTGTCATCCTAAAACATAAGCACCCAAACAAGGACCTTCGTGGCAGATTTACCAGGTATTCTTTTAAAGCCTAGCTCCAGGCACAACCTTAATTACAATTTTGCATTATTTAATTCTTGCATTAAACATTTCTTTTTTCTTATCAATTTATGTGCTTTCTCTAAGCTCTACTGAGTGCTGCTGATATTCAGTGGGAGATAAACTTCTCCTCTACATTGTAATGCCCTGTACACACGGTCGGACATTGATCGGACATTGCGACAACAAAATCCATGGATTTTTTCCGACTGATGTTGGCTCAAACTTGTCTTGCATACACACAGACACACAAAGTTATCGGAAAATCCAATCGTTCTGAACGCGGTGACGTAAAACACGTACGTCTGGACTATAAATGGGGCAGTAGCCAATAGCTTTCGCCTCCTTAATTTATTCTGAGCAACAGATTTTGTTGTCGGAAAATTTTATAGCAAGCTCTCAAACTTTGTGTGTTGGAAATTCCGATGGAAAATGTGTGATGGAGCCTACACACGGTCGGAAATTCCGACAACAAGGTCCTATCACACATTTTCCGTCGGAAAATCCGTACAGGGCATAACTGTTGACACTAGTTCTGGTATTGTGCCTCCATCACCCTCAATCTGCTGTATTAATCGTCTCCTGGATCTCTCTGCTGCCTTTGACACAGTGGACCACCCCCTCCTCCTCAAAAAACTCCACTCCTTTGGTCTCCGTGACTGTACTCTTCGCTGGTTCTCATCCTACCTATCACACCGCTCCTTCAGTGTCACTTACAACTCTACTTCCTCCTCTCCTCTTCCTTTCTCCGTTGGGGTCCCCCAAGGTTCTGTTCTTGGATCTCTCCTTTTCTCAATCTACACCACCTACTTGGGTCAGTTGATTGCCTCCCACGGCTTTAAATATCATCTCTACACTGACACCCAAATCTATCTCTCCACCCCCCCAGCTCTCTCCATCTGTCTCCTCACGCATTACCAACTTACTAGCAGACATATCAGCCTGGATGTCACATCACTTCCTCAAACTCAACCTATCCAAAACTGAGCTCATGATATTTCCTCCCTCAGGTGCCACTTCCCCTGATTTCCCTGTCAATATCAACGGCTCAACTATCAACCCATCTCCCCACGCCAAGGTCCTAGGTGTAATCCTGGACTCTGAACTAACCTTTCGACCCCACATTCTATCACTATCCAAAACTTGCCGCCTCAATCTCCGCAACATCTCCAAGATTCGCCCCTTCCTAACCAATGTCACCACAAAGCTTCTAATCCACTCCCTGGTCATCTCTCGCCTCGACTACTGCAACTCCCTCCTCATTGGTTTACCTCTAAATAGGCTATCCCCACTTCAGTCCATCATGAACGCTGCTGCCAGGCTCATCCACCTCACAAACCGCTCAGCGTCTGCTACACCCCTCTGCCAATCCCTCCATTGGCTGCCACTCAGTCACCGAATTAAATTCAAGATACTAACTATAACTTACAAAGCCATCCACAACCTGGCCCCCAGCTACATCTCTAACCTAGTCACAAAATACCAACCTAACCATTCTCTTCACTCCTCCCAAGACCTCCTGCTCTCAAACTCCCTTGTCACCTCATCCCATGCTCGCCTTCAGGACTTCTCCAGAGCCTCCCCCATCCTCTGGAATGCTCTACCCCAATCCGTCCGATTTTCTCCTACTTTATCCACTTTCAGACGATCCCTGAAAACTCATCTCTTCAGAGAAGCCTATCTGGCCCCCACCTAACAACTGTTCATTTATCTTCTCAATCAGCACATCACCCACAGTTATTACCTCTTGTATCTCTTGACCTTCCCTCTTAGATTGTAAGCTCTAAGGAGCAGGGCCCTCTGATTCCTACTGTATTAAAGTGTATTGTATTTGTACTGTCTACCCTCAAGTTGTAAAGCGCTAAGTAAACTGTTGGCGCTATATAAATCCTGTATAATAAATAATAATAATTAGTCACAAAGTACAGCACAGTGATGCACAGCAGAGTGAGAGGGCTGAGGCATGACACTGGAACTGGTGTCGTTCATAGACACTGTACAATGCAGCAGGGAGACAGAACTTTGGCTCCTGCTGTATAACAGCAGCACTCAGTGGAACTTCTGAAGGGATAAAAATTACACTTTTAATGTGTAGCTCTACCCCATAAGAGTTGCTGCTGTCCTGGGTCCCCACTGCTGTACAGCCAGTCACAGCATTTTCCTTCATTAACTCCAACTCAGAAAACAATCCTTGGCTTGTTTTTGTTGTTTTTATTAGGGGGTGATAACTTTGATGAGGTAGGGAATTTTGGGATGCCCAACTTGAAAATGTTCAAACACAAAACCAGGGACAACTTCCTCCCTATTTACAAAAGTACTCTTCCTCCTTCCACCTGCACAAACTAGGTTTCCACTGTGCAGCACCTGCTGCTCACTCCTGCTGGAACTAGCAGGATATTGCTAGTTTAGCAAAGGCCCATAACAGGCAGGAGCACTCAGTCCCTTGACAAAAGTAACACAATTTTAGTGAACAGCATGCCTGACTGGCACATACATAAGGAGACCTCCCAGAGCAAGGTTAGATGAAGACTTGGTACAACACGGTCTTCAAGAAAGCACTGTTACAGCTGACAGTCCTTCTCCTTTTTTTGTTGCTGGTCGACTCTGTTTTTGTTTGTTGCTTCCCACTGCCTCTTTGGCATGAATCCCTCCAACTGCCTCCTGTGGTGGGATCCTTTCAGGCCAGCTTTCTTGAGCACCCAGCACGAGGTAACTCCCCCCCCCCCCCCCCACTTTCCAGTAAGGGTTCCCTCAGAGCCAACTACTTCTCAGCACTGCCTCTTCATCTTCCACCTGACTCCCCTGCTGGCATGGCTCAGGTCTATTTATGGGGATCCCAGATCCCTGCCAGCTCACCGCTGGTGATTGGCTGAGAGCCTATAAATATTCAAGGCAGCCCCTCCTAACCACTCGCCCGCTAGTTCTAGAAGATTCTTCAGATACCAGAGAGCTGCCAGGATGAGTCATCTAGCCTTGGCCTTTAGTAACCCTGACTCAGTTCAGTGACTCAGGTTTATTCCTGGCCCGAAATATTCTTTTAGCAACCCTCACTTCTAGTAGCACACACTAGAGAGTGCTACAAATGCAAATATTAAACGTATTTATACTATGATGATATTATAATAACTATAGTATTATATAATTATACTTTTATTTATACCATTGCTATAGTTATTAATACTATAAGTGGTGAGCTCTGTGATACTGGTTTTGAACTAAGAGATGACTGCTTCCCCCACTAGTTCATCCTTAAACAGTAAATATCCTTTTTATGAGAGGAGCTGGTGAAGAGGTGATGGGATCACTTGAATGGAAGTTCAGATTGCAGCTCCCGTTTCTCTGAAAGCAGAGGTCTCAATTTCACGCTCCATCAACAATCTCCTCTCTGTATAGTCTGGATCCTATTTTAATATATAGGCACAACCAGATTTACCGACAGACAGTGGCAGTTATATATAACTGCTTGAAAATATCCCTAGTTGTTTTTGACTGAAGCATGTCTTCAGTATCCCAAGGCTGTCCGCTGCTATTTACATTTTTCCGATTTAGATCAGATCAGCATCATCCGTAATCCACTTGTTAGTTCCCACCTAGTGTGATTTTCATTTAAAGTATAGTAAAGCTTTCCGGTTATTGGTCTTTTAAATGCCCTAGAACTAAATTTACTCTCTGAAGCTGTGGTCATAATGTGGTCTTAATAAGTCAGGTTTGCAGAACCTATATTGTGTTGCCACTCTACATTGATGGAGTACATTCGGTTTGCTTCCCAGAAGTGACTGCATTACTGGTAACGTTCTGTATATTACATTTGTGGTTGACATTGTTTATGTCTAGTAAAGCCAACTGAAATGAAATTATCATTGACTTTTTCTGCTTTTAAAAAGTAGATGTATTAAAAAGTAGATGTATTGTCTGATCTCCTGGTGTGCACTTGCAGTTTGATGTACAGTACTGTATATTAATCCCACATGTCCTTCAGTCTATAGCCTCTCCCAATTTCCATTCTTCAGACCTTTTCTTTCTGCTTACATTCTTTCTGTTGAATTCTGCTTAGTCCAGTTTCTTTAAGGTCTGGTTAGATCTGACCTGACCTTTCTCCTGACAAACCTGGCCTCTAGACTTTCCTTCTAACTAGCCTAGTATCCAGATTTATCTCCAGACCATTTTCCTGACAATTTGGACCTCCAGAACTTTCTCCTTGCCTAAAGGAAACCTTGCTATACACATTGCCTGTAGCCAGCAGGTTTTAGCGCTGAGCTCCACATTTTTTGTGTTATCTCCTAAAGGCAACCTTACCTGAGAGAATATGTAGGCTAACATATTTGATCTCTCCTATTGAATATACTAGTTGCCTGGCTGTCTTGACAGTCTTTTATTCAGGAGTTATATTTTTACCCTGATTTTATACAGTGACTTACATACTTGTTTTGGTCAGTAACTAAAAAGGTAGTCGAGGTAGAGTATTACAGGTAGCTAGTATTCTTAGACGTATGTTGGTGGGTGGTGGGCTGCATCACACATGGCCTAAGCGAGCTACCCCAATGCGACACTGACCTTCTGGACAATGCAACTTTTCCCCAGTGAATCTCCTTGATGCGTAGGTGGCAGGCGGAGACTGACCACCGATCCACCCTCCTGGTTGTGTGCTTCGCCCCCTCACTTCCAGGAGTTCCAGACACTAGGCACCTTATCCAGGCTGACAGCCAGGGGACACCAGCAGAACACACACACTCTCTCCACATACTAGTATGCCGGCCAATGAATTCTCTCCAAGGCCGAGATATAGTTAAATGGCTTTACTGAAAATTGTGCAACAAATACAGTCTGGTCAAAGCACGGCTCTTCATAGAGCTGAGCAATAGATTCTGACACAAGCCATCTAGTTAATTACAGCTGGCATGGGGGGTTTGCACAGGTGCTAAGACCACTTTACCTTCCTCTGGCTTGTCCTTTTTGGGGACCCAGCAAAGTCCTTTCCTGTCCGAGGATGAAGTCCAGGCCTAGGAGGCCTTTTTGTGGCTTAGCTCCTTCTTCCCTTGTACTGTCCTCCTTCTCCTTCCTGCTTCTAGGCCCAACTCAACTCCCAGCCTTAAAACCACCCACCTTATGGGACTCCCTTCCACTCCTCCCTTCAAAGGGAGGGATCCCACCTAAAGGGGAACTCTATCACTCCACCTGCTTGCAAATAGTTCAGCAACAGCAGTCCATATATATCTCCCAGTACAGATGTCCTTCCCAGAGCTCTTTTTGCTTTTAAGTGGGACTTTTCAACCACTTAAAAAGAACCCCCCCATGAGCTTTAACCCCTTTTGTGCAATACTGTACTCACCTGCCCAGCGAATCCATTGTTGTACCATTATGATCTTTTGTTCAGGTGACTTAACCTGGGTTCTATGCTGATATCTTGGTCATCCTTGGTCATCAGAAGCCAACTGCCTCTTCTTTGTTCAGGCACCAAGCATCCATGAGCCGTGCAGCTCTGCACATGGGCCACTCTGTATCCCTACTTCTGAAGCCTCCTGGTATATGTGACTGGGATATCCCAGGAGACTGTGAGAGCGGAAGCATGCTTTCAAATAGCAGAGGATGGGGGGTGGGGGGGAGGCGTGTTGCAGCAGGCTGAAGTATGAATTTAGAGTGAAGGTAGACTAACAACTCTGATACATGGTGATTTGATGCTCTTGTTCAAATGATCCAGTTCAGTCACATTGGCTTAAGGAGAGGGCCCTTAACCCTTGAATCCTACATGGGGTATTCGCTCTTTCCTCCCACTGACAGACATTTAGTTTGTTTCTAAACGTTTTGCCTTCTCATACCATTCTTGCCTTTGCATCAAGCATTGAGAAAAACAGGTCTGGAGGAGGTTGATAATGACACCACTGTAAAACTACTTCTGGTAGGCAAAGAACATCAGCATTACAGGGAAGTGATGGGGTAGGATATGGGCCTTGGGGTGAGTATATTGCTCACACTTATAACCTGTATTGACATTGACTAAGTTAAGCTGCCCACCCATGTAGTGTAAGCTTGAAAAAAGACCAATGCGCAGACTAACAAGAGGAGTTTAGGAAAGACGCATACAATTCAGCCAAATTAAGTATTATTACAGCTACAGGTTTGTTGATGAATTAAAATGGTAAGTATAATGTTTTGCGGTTTTAATAATTTATTTAAAGTTTATACATGTTTTTAATCTGGTACATGTGATATATGTTTTTTAATTATGTACATTATTAAAAAAAAACAAAAAACAATATACCCAAAAAGTTACACCCATTGCAAAGGATTCCCAGAGCATTATAGGTTTTCTAAAGAGAAAGCATAACTGGAGTTGTTTGATTCTCTGTCTCTAAATGTAACTGGGAATTGACCTTAAAAAAAAAGGTGGAATTAGGGAGAAGAAGTCACTCTTTTACTCCCTCGCATATGTGTGTTTAGCTCCAGCATGGGCTACTGAGCTCTGTAAACAGCCAACAGTAATACACATTTAAACATGTGGATAGGAGACTAGAGTTCAAACGGACAATTAACAATTTTTTTTTTACATTCATGTTTTAGTTCTGACAATAATAATAATGATGATAATACCGACAACAAACACTGCAAAACATGTTTGCAGTGTTTCCAGTGTTTTCAGTGGTGTTTTGGTGTTTTTCTTTTAGCTGGTAAGCTCTATTAGCTTGAGTTTCCATGCTTTCATACCTGCAACAATCACTGTAAAGGGGGTCCCATTCTTTCTTATGTTGTGGAGAATGAAAAAGCACTAGTGGGTCAAACCTGCATGGGTGGGACCAGCATATGAGACAGAGGTATGGACAGAACCAGGAATTATAACTCTGCGATCCCACGATTTGATGTCTGCAAGAAATATAGGAAGTGAATGAGTGACTCATTCAAAAGCACACAACACCCCACTTGTGACAGAAATTTCACTTTCATATGGGCTGACCATTGTCATGGTGTGGGTTTCCTTAGAGCTATGATATGGTTTGGACAGAAAATTGATGCAGAACAGTGGTATGCACACTGTGTTCAGTGCTGCTTTGTTCAGAGAATCAACAAGTGTGGGTCTAGTCTTAAAGTGGTAATAAACACACAACTGAAGATTTAATCTATTGCAGCTTATAATTTTGATTAGATTAGATTTTGGGCTTTTCCCCTCTGTTTTCACCTGGTGATCTGGCCAGTAACACACCTCCTTTATTAAAGTGCCCCCACTCTGGACAAAGGAGTACAGGGGGCACCTATTGACAGCAGTATTATCAGTCTGGAGGGTGGGGGGGGGGGGCGAGTGTTAGATGTATTACCAGTTTTTAATACACCAACAAATTTAAGCCAAACTTCCATTCAATATTTTATAAGCATTTACAGCAAACAGTATTTTTTCTTCTGGGATAAAAGTTTTACATAGATACAAGCTAATCATTGTTAGCACCCCTGCTAGAGTTAAATGGTTTGTCTCATCTCTGTAACTAATACATTTGGGTTTTTTACCACTTTAATGCATTACAGGAATTTCCAAAAATACCCAGTCTTGCTGATTCTCACATAAGCTTTGTAAGCCTTGCTGATTCTCACATACATAAAACCTGATGTAAAAAAATATCGATAATCATATTTGCCCACACATTTACCTTTCAAGTGGTCCCTACCCAGATCATGCCAATTTTCCATACAGTCCCACCCTTAAATATGTGAGAACTGCCCACTCGCAGTAATGAACTTTGCAGGTAAGTACCCTTTTTAAGTTACCGTACAGGCTCAGTAACTCAAATAAGTGTGGTGCTGTGATCTTAGGACTCAGGCCAGGACATAACATCATTAGAACAGAGCACCTAAATGAGGGACTTTCTGGGCAAATTGGGGAAAATAAGTAATATGAAGTTTCTCACAGCTATCAATCAATTTCCTGTTTGCTTGGCACTCAGCAAGGGAGCCAAATGCATAATCTGGCATACAGACAGTCACTAGATGGACAATCTGCAAATCTGAATATGAGTAAAATGTGAAAGTCATGAGAAAAAAAATGTTACTGTCATAACATGCATAACTTGCATATAAACTTTGCAATAATATATCAAACTATGTAATAATTGCATATATATATATGTTTGCTTCTCTTCAACAAATAACATGGCCATATATGATAGCTAAGAAAGATTTTGTTCAGGACAGCTAATCAGTATATCTGTCTGCAAATATGAGAGGTGAAAGGCTGACCAGATTAAAGTGACTTTGTCTCAGCTACCAGTAGGTGTTCCAATTCTTTGACTGTAGTTAGATATCATTATGGCCAGACTTTTCAAACATTGCTTAAAAAAAGTTTCTGGATTATTTTATAGATGTGCACTAATATTTCAGAGCCATCTTGTAACCAGCATTTCAGTTTAGCCAGATTGGCTCCTTGAAAATAAGGACCCTGACAAACACTAATTGAAGAAGTTGTCCAAATGGGACAAAGTACACATAGTACTTTGTTCCTTGTTTCTAAGTGCTTTCTAACCCTAGTTTTGAGGTCCGACCTGCCCCCTTCCCCTCCTCTTGCAGCTATGAAGGTGCTGGCTGATTCATAGCTGCAGCTTGTCTTGGCTGTGAGCACTCTCCTGAGACTAGCAACAGCAAGAGTAATGCAGAGTAAAGGAGGACGTCCCAGCCTCTGCATTGCTCTTGCTATTGCTTTCCCTTGTTCCCTGGTTACATCATTAGGGCCGTTAACCAAAAACTGAAGAAAAAAAAAAAAACGTAAATAAGTAAAAGCAAAAAAAATGTTTGCTTATTTAAAAAAAAAAAAAAAATGCTAAAAATGTCATTTGCTCACAGTGTTGCATAACCTCGCTATTGCCAGTTAAAGTAGCAGAGTGCTAAATAGCATTAGGGAGATAAAACCTTTCCGGAGGTCAAGTGGTAAGGAAACACATATAATGGTCAGTGAAAGTTTTGTTTGTATCTGTAAATGGTTGCATGACATAACATTTTAAACATTTTATAGAATCTATTCTAAACCATTTCTTATAGCCAGACAAGCCTAAAATAGATCAATATGTAAACATACATTACATAGTAAAGCAAAGTGTATAGAGGGAAGTGCAATCCAATTAGAACTCATCTTTTATAGAAGTTTGGTTGCTAGCAGTTACCGCACTTTGCTTATGATCATTGATTATTTCTCTGCCTTATTGGATAATCCTCCATATGTAAGTGATTTTTTTATAATCTATTGAACCATAAAACGTCTACTTCAATGAGACAAGGAAATGTAAATCTCTCCTTCGATAATCTGCATATTTCCATTTAAAATTCAGTGTTCATTTCAATGGACAATCTTTTTTTCCACATTGTTATTCAGTCTTTTGTGCTTGGCTCAGGAGATCTGCAGTATTTACTGTTCGCAAACTATTTTCCAATAATTCGTTTTTATCTATTTTAAATTGATTTCTCTTTTTATTATTTGGTTGCCTCAAGAATTCTAATACCTCTCGCAAGATCTAGTTTATTTCTTTCTGCACCATCACTTTATTATTAGCATTTGACTTCAAGCCACGTCAGTACGTCTTTGTCTGCGCAAACTAGATTTATCTTGCAATTCCTCATATTGCGTTCCCCTTACAATTTCACATAACAGCTCTGCTTTTCAAGGGCATTTGTAAATGTGGTAATAAAACTTCACATATCTGTATCTTTAGTGGTTAAACATTTATAGTTTATATATTTCATCATTTGCACAGTTACAGAATCTTCAGTTTGTTTCATATTAAGGCTTTTGATAGTGGAAACTTTGTAGAACTTTGTAGAGCTTTTAAAAAAATAAATTCAGTTCATATTTCAGTTTCATTTACTTACTGTTTTATGTTAAAGTAGACCTACTGTATATATACTATATATAGATTAAAGTGGTTGTAAACGGTCTAAAAAAAAAAAACCCCAAAAAACCTGCAAGACAAAGGCATAATGAGCTAGTATGCATGGCATACTAACTCATTATGAAATACTTACCTTAGATCAAAGCTATTGCACTGGTCCTGGTACACCGCTGTGACCGGCGACATGTCTCCCACAGTTATTTCTGGGTTTGCGGGCTCTGGCGTTGTGATTGGTCAGAGCCGCGATGACCTCTCGCGCATTTGTGTGGAGCCCCCGATCACGGCACAGCTACTGAAGAAGCGGCACGAGCGAGCCATTTCTTCAGTGTGCATGTGCCGATGATGTTGGGACATGCTGATACAGTGAGAAATTCACGGTACCTACAGGTAAGCCTTATCATAGGCTTACCTGTAGGTAAAAGAAGTAGTACAGGGTTTACAACCACTTTAAAGTATAACTAAAGGCAAAACTTTTTTTTTAGTTTTGGATAAAGTGGAGAGGGATTAGAACCCCAGTGAGTGTTTATTGCTGTCTGTGTCCCTATTAGGTAGGTTCACCTAATTGGTAGGTAGGTTCACCCTCTCTATTTGTCCTGTTTACCACTACCATTGAAAGTGAATGTAAAGGAAAATCCCAAATTTTGGGTTGTGCCCAGAAAAGTAATAAAGGGGAAATCTTCCAATGGGGATACTAGTTCTGGTGACCTGGGGCGGTCCCCAAGAAATTCTTTCAATTTGCAGGGATTTCCTCTCACTTCCTGTTTGGCTGGCACGTATAAAATGTAACAATTTATTGATCTAGAAGAGGAAAAAAGTCCTGGACAGCCGCACTCAATGAAAAAGAGACATCTTTATTAAACAAAAATAAATAAAATCCAAAATACAGTCACATCAGAGGTGGATGGTACAGGAAAAATTCTAACGCGTTTCACATCGACTGATGCTTACTCATAGCTGTGAGTAAGCATCAGTCAATGTGAAATGCGTTAGCAATTTTTCCTGTACCGTTCACCTCTGATGTGACTGTATTTTGGATTTTATTTATTTTTGTTTAATAAAGATGTTTTTCTTTCATTGAGTGCGGCTGTCCAGGACTTTTTTCCTCTTTTATATACCAGTGCAGAGCCAGCACCTAAGAGGTTGAGTAGGGCGGGAGCATTCATCCAGGTGTGGTAGTCCTGGGAGCAGCATTTTCTTCCGAATTTATTGATCTACACATGATTTTGACATTTTACAAAAATAATAAACAATAGACAAAAACATCTAAAATATTATTGGACAACACGTGGCTCCCCTCGAGGATATGATACTAAATAGTATAGTCATGCAGATATAAATGTCTTTAAATTTGTCTTTAAATGAAAAATCCTCCTTCCTTTGCACTTCCCAAAAGAACGGCGTATTCAGCAATACGTTTCATCCTGTTGACTCTACAGGACCTGAGTGCTAAAAGTAGAAAATGGTATCCTAGCTCTACAGGCACCAGAAACATCCTCCCTGCCTCACATTGTCAGCCATGCAGGTCGGATGACTTTGTGCAATACTGACTGCTGTGCCACTGACCTGATAGTGCAGACTCTCATCAATGCCACTTTTCATCTCCTCTCTGCCTTTCACTGGAAGCGAGTTTTGATCTATTTCTTGTTTTGATCCTGCCAAACAAAATATCGACACAGGGCCCGCTGAGCCTCCTTTGCGGTAACAATGCCATTTGTCATGTGTCAGAATCTATTTTGTCCCTCTGTAAAAAGCAGGATTTTTTTTTTGTTCTAGACACACTAATTCAGTTCAGTATAAAAGCAGCGTGTGCAGCAGTCAGTCATCTGACTTCAGGATGCTGAGAATTATTTTAGAACACTGGAAAATGACGTCAGTTGGGAATCGATGTGTACTGTATATCGTTTTCTCCTGTTTGTTTCTTTACCATTGGTCATTCGATAGCAATCTGCAAGTCTCTAGCTTTGGTGCACTACAATATCCAGCATGCTCTGCTGAACCCCTATCATTTTTACACTAAATCTAAACTCCAAGCAGATAAAATGAACACCAATTCATGTAAGTATGTCTTCATTAAAAATAAGAATACATGTGGATGTTTAGGCTATATAATACCCCATCTTTTAAATGTTGCCTCCCCAGTGCTCCCCATTGCCTGCATACATTTTAGCAGCAATGGCAAAATACCATAAATACCTTTTCCCAATCGTACATCACAGCATACAAGATCCTACTCTTAAACCATGTGTTATGCAGCTGCCTTCAGGAGATTTGACCCTCCGTCTCCCAGCAAGCCTCCGTTTTTGCTATTGTCCTTAAAGTGTTGCTAAACCCAGGACCCTGCATTCACTATATCTGGTCTCCCACAGTACACAGAACATGGAAATGCAATAGTTTTAGTAAAGTTAAACTGCTAAATAACGTTTCGCATCAGCAGTATATGGCAGTCTTGTGACTTCTATCAGTGTCTGGTTAAAGCTTGTTGGAGGAGTTTTCATTCTACTTTGATTTTCCTGGGAGGCTGCAGGATCCCCAGAAAAAAAAACTCTAGAAATACACACCCAAATGAGCATGTGCAGCTTACCCCAAAGACTTTGTACTACCAGGAGATAGATTGGGGACAGTGGGAGAAGAGGGGGGGATCAGAGAAAACAAGATCAAACTGACTTTTTACACAATGCAGAGGATTAACCCCTTTGGTTCCACATTGAGTATAACAAGCATGCTTTACTATACAGACTGATTTTACTGTTGTGGGTTTAGTAACACTTTAAGAGAACAGATGTCTTTTCTCCTCTGAGAGAAGCAAACCAATTTCTTGTTTGCAGCATTCCAGATCGACTTCCTTGGCTGAGTCTTGGGGGAAACTTGGGGGCACATTAACATATTGAAGCCAAACTCCAGCAATTGTAACTTATAACAACTATATATATATAGTGCTGTATTTAGGCCTAGGCCGACAAGGCCCAGGCCTAGGTCAGCACTTTGCGGGGGGCAGCAACCCCCCCACGAAAAAAAAAGCACCTGCATCCTCCTCCCGACTCGGGCATGCAGGGCCACCATCCGAGGAGCATATCTAAATGATATCGCTATGGGAGTGCGGGGGGGGGGGGGGCGTACTGCACCCGGGTGACACCAGGAAGCAGTTGTAGTGGGTGCAGTCACCCCCCCCTCATCGGCAAAGCGATGATCACAGGCAGCGGCGCTGTGACAGGGAGAGGAGAGCTGTGTACACAGTGTCTGTGTATTTCCCCCGCTCACCCCCCCTCCTTTCTCCTGTCAGCTGAAGTGTTCCCCTAAGCGCCGCCCGGCTCTCTGCCCGCTCTTGTCATAGCAGAGAGCCAATCCGAACACACGGGGGGATGGGCATTATGGGAAATGTAGTCCCAGAAGATTGACGGCCCCAGTATGTCCACAGACATACTACAGGCTACAGTCCCCCAACATACATGCGCTGGGGCGGGGACCTGACCTGGAACCCGGCAAACAGCAGAGTGCTACAGGGGAAGAAAAAGAGAAGACTGTGCTGGGGGAGACCAGATAGAGCCACGCTGTGCCCGCACCACCAGATAAAGCCACGCTGTACCCGCACCACCAGAGAGGGAGCCACGCTGTACCCGCACCACCAGAGAGTGAGCCACGCTGTACCCGCACCACCAGAGAGGGAGCCACGCTGTGCCCGCACCACCAGAGAGGGAGCCACGCTGTGCCCGCACCATCAGAGAGGGAGCCACGCTGTGCCCGCACCACCAGAGAGGGAGCCACGCTGTGCCCGCACCACCAGAGAGGGAGCCACGCTGTGCCCGCACCACCAGAGAGGGAGCCACGCTGTGCCCGCACCACCAGAGAGGGAGCCACGCTGTGCCCGCACCACCAGAGAGGGAGCCACGCTGTGCCCGCACCACCAGAGAGGGAGCCACGCTGTGCCCGCACCACCAGAGAGGGAGCCACGCTGTGCCCGCACCACCAGAGAGGGAGCCACGCTGTACCCGCACCACTAGAGAGAGAGCCACAGGATCACTGTTGCGGTTTCGCTGGGTCTGGTAAGAGGGCCTGTTGGCCATTATCCATTACTGTTCCTACGGACTGAGCCGTGCCTAACCTGCTATTCTCTAGTCCTTATTGACCACCACAACAACCCTCTCTGTCCTCCTCCCCCGACGTCCCTCTGTCTTCCTCAGATGAAGATGACAGGGCGGGTCTTAAAAAGGAAGGGGTGTGGCCTTGACAGGAAGGGGTGGGTCATATTTAAATTAGGGGGTGCCCAAGTTTAGTCAGGCCTAGGGCAGCACAAAACCTAAATACACCACTGTATGTATGTATATATGTATGTATGTATGTATGTTTTAATAGCTGAAAGTATGCAGAAGTTACGCAGAGCCAAAAAACGTACAGAATAATCATATATATATATATATATATATATATATATATAACATAAAATATCTAGTAGGAATGCTTCAGCAGTCCCACTATTGTTCGATTTTTTTAATTTTTTTAATTTTATGATTATTCTGTAAGTTTTTTGGCTCTGCGTAACTTCTGCATACTTTCAGCTATTAAAACCACCATTCAACTTTTAAAATGTTCAGCTCTTTCAGCTAATGATGGGACTTCTTCAACTTTTTTTCTACTATTTATACTTTTTAAAATATTAAGCTTTTTAACACTTTTTTTTAACATTTAAGTGAATGAGAGCATGCTTCAAATTAGGGTGGTCCCGATACCGATACTAGTATCGTTATCGGCACCAATACCGAGCATTTGCCCAAGTACTTGTACTCGGGCAAATGCTCCCGATGCTTCCGCCGATACTTGTACAGTCAGCAGTGATCGGCGCGTGGGGGAGTTACAAGCTTCTCCCCCCGCGGCTTTCAGCTGCTTAGTGACATACAGCGGTGATCGGTGCTTGTAACTCCCCCACACGCGATCACCGCTGACTGTCACCGCATCCCCCTCCATGCCCCCTCCGTTCCGCTGTCCCCCTCCGCTGTCTCCCTCCATTCCTCTGTCCCCCTCCGTTCCTCTGTCCCTCTTCGTTCCACTGTCCCCCTCCGTTCCTCTATCCCTCTTCGTTCCGCTGTCCCCCTCCGTTCCTCTGTCCCTCTTCGTTCCGCTGTCCCCCTCCGTTCCTCTGTCCCGCCGTTCCGCTGTCCTCCTCTCTTCCTCTGTCCCCCTCCATTCTGCTGTCCCTCTCCGTTCCTCTGTCCCCCTCTGTCCCGCCGTTCCTCTGTCCTCCTCTCTTTTTCTGCCCCCCTCCGTTCTGCTGTCCCTCTCTTTTCCTCTGTCCCCCTACGTTCCTCTGTCCCCCTACGTTCCTCTGTCCCCCTACGTTCCTCTGTCCCCCTACGTTCCTGCTAAGACCCCTGATATCTCCCCAAAGCCCCCCAACAGGGCTGATTTAAAAAAAAACAAAAATACACATATTGCAATAAATGATAAAAAAAAATTATTGTAAAAAATAATAAAAATGTAAATAAAAAAAACACACAGTCACCGTTCACACCCCCCCCCCCCCTAAATAAAAAGAAAGCATTGTTAAAAAAACAAAAAAAAAAAAAAAACCACTGTCACGTGACATTAAAAAAAAAGTATCGGTAATCGGTATCGGCGAGTACTTGAAAAAAAGTACCAGTACTTGTACTCGGTCCTAAAAAAGTGGTATCGGGACAACCCTACTTCAAATCCTTAAAATCTTCTTCCGCTCCCAAAAGTTTCAGCTCCTTCATACTTTCACCTACAGATGCCAAACAAACTTTAAACTCTTCACAAAACATTCAGCTATCTGGCTATATCTTTTCAGTTTGATATCTTTTACAGTTTTTGTGAAAAAGCTGTTTAAGTTTAATGATTATTTCAGGAAATTTTATCGATTAAACAGAGTGTGTATTGGGCTGCTTAGAGTGGATGATGTCATAGCTAGAGCACAGAGCCTTAAAAAAATGATCTTAGTTCCTGCTCTATAAATTGCTCTCACGCCCACAAGATCTACTTGTCATACACAATTTATACAATTTTAAACGTAGATATTTTTGTCTAGTTTCAGGCAATGTGCTCAGTTTTGTGATACGCCTTTTTACTTCTGGCTGGTTGAGCTTCCAAATGACAAGAGTTCTACACTTTCTTCCATTGACTGTCCTGTATAAAATTCTTCACATTTCCCAGCGAAACGCACAGCCAACTTCTTTTTTAAATCGCTGACATGCCCACATTTTTAAGTTTATCAACATAAATTTTATACCGATATGTTCACAAAGGCCGTGTGTCTCTAACGGTGAAGTCCCTGTTTCGATAGCATGTACTGTTGTGGATTTATTAAAGCTTGTTTGAAGGGTTCTTTTACACTGTCTCTCACTCATTAGGTGTGGGGATTAATGATCAAAAAGCTTTTCAAAAAGCCTTTAAATATTCCACATCTTTCATACATTAGTGGTGGTGTTCAACTTTTTTAATGAAATTCATGTTTATTTTAAAACAATTCCTACTTTTCCAACTATTCTCACTTCTTCAACTTTTTCTTACGCATTTAAGCTATTCATCCAGTTAGCTTTAGCAATTCAGCATTCCCACTCATTTTCTCCAGGAAATGAATTTTCTAGTTTATTTATTTTTTTTAGATAAAAGTTTTACATGAATAAATAAGTTGATCATTGTAAGCACCCGTCAGTATTAAATGGTTTGTTCCAGCAGTGTTGACTGGTACAGTTGTAGGAGAACTTGTTCTGTTGAAAATCAGACTTACTGGCTAGATCACCAGATGAAATTAATGGAAAGCAAGCCTAAAAACAAATCTAAGAATTGGTAAGCTGCAATATGATAAATGTTTGCTTTCTGGTTTAATACTACTTTAATGCTGGAGCTTTTGGCTGTCAGGTCACTTAAAAAGGATTCATGGAACAATGCCATGGCAGTGGCCTACATCTACCATCAAGGGGGCATTAGAAGTGCCATAGCTTAAAGGATAAGTTCACCTTTCCTTACATCCAAGGTGTAACATGTTACTAAGGCTGGGTTCACACTGTGTGCTGAGCAGCACACAGCAGGGGTCCGGTGCATCCCCATTCATCGTTTCAGGTGCTGATTTCGGTCCTAATTTTTGGCTGAATTCGGACCTGAAACAGACCAGAAGATGCACAGGACTCCCGTGCAGTTCGCTCCACAGCCCTCCTGGAGCTGTGTGAACCAGCTCCTTTGAGAGCCGGTTATAGTCTCCTGACATGCGAATTGGATGCGGAGAAACCCACATCCAATTGGCAATAGTGTGAACCCAGCCTACTGCAGCAGTACCCTCACCCCTCCCCCCCCCCCCCCGATCCCCCATTGTGACAGCGGGCCAGGGTTTTCTCCCTGCATCCGCTGTCACAATTTAAAAAAACACTCACCCGGCTGTGTCATTCATTCACAGAGTTCTGTGAATAGGGGTACTGCAACTATTGTCAGCAATTGCGGCTTGTAGTTCTCAATGTACTGTCAGGGTGCTGATGAGTGTTCTAGGTTGTTGTTCTAGGTTGTTCATTGATGATTCCTATCATTCAGTAACTGCCTGGCAGGCAGCTACACTGACAGTTTGCAGGAGCCTGAGATTGCACCCATGATCTGCTGACCACAGGTGCAATGATTTACAGGCTCATAATAAAAAATAATAAATGCACATTTTTTTTAACCTGCAAAAAAATGTGCATTTATTATTTTTTTTTTTTTTGGAAAGGTGGAACTGAAGAAGAGTGGATCTGAATTGGCTAGAACTTCATGTTCTGGCCCTGACTGCCATGCACATCTCATTTGAATTCTGGTGAAAAAATAAATAAAGTAAAAACCGCAGAGGTGATCAAATACCGCCAAAAGAAAGCTCTATTTTTGGGAAGAAAATTATAAAAATTTGGATTGGGTACAGTGTAGCACAACCGCGCAATTGTCATTTAAAAAGTGACAGCACTGAAAGCCGAAAATTGGCTTGGCAGGAAGTGGGTTAAGTGCCTGGTATTGAAGTGGTTAAAAAAAAAAAAAACGTACAATTGTCACTGCCAGCCCATCTATTAGAGGCTGGTATGGCACGCTATGTAAGTTGTTTTAAAAAAGGAGCGTTCTAAATACCGAATTTCGAGCTGCCATCAGGCCGGTCACGTGACACGCGCCCGCTTTACAGCTACGAGACAGAGCTTCTGCGGAGGAGACGAGCGGCCATGTAATCCTCCCCGGCTGACGTCAGAGGGAGATCATGGCTCCTCCTGCAGAAGACATCCATCGGAGCTGTAAAGCGGCCACGAGTCATGTGACTGACGGGCCTGAAGACAGCTCTATAAAAGTATTTAGAACACTCGTTTTTTAAAACAACTTACATAGTGTGAGAGGAGCTGGCATAGACTTGAAAAAAAATAAAAATGGGTTAACAAACCCTTTAAGCTCTCAGTCACAAGTGGGGGACATCAGATGTGTACATCCTGGTATCCAGTTTTAACATCAGCCTAGAGAGATGCATTGCCAAGACCAGGGATCCTCCCTTGGTGCTCAGATGCAAACATGTTCATGGGAGGAGAGAGTGGAATGACAGAGAGATGCTCTCATTAGGCCCCTGACACACGGGCGGACCGGTCAGGTCCGTCTGTCAGTTTTTTAGGCGTACCTGAACGGACGCGCTCCATACAGGTCTATGGAGCGACGGATGTCAGCGGTGACATGTCCGGTGACATCTGACCCGCTCCGATCCCCTAAAGTGTGACGGAAGAAAACCCTCCTTTTCCATCCGTCATCGGATCAGATGAAAACGGTCTCTACGGTCCGCCTTCATCCGATCCCCCATAGAGTAGAGCGGCGCTCTGACAGGTTGGTCCCTGCACAGTGTGCAGAGACAGACCTGTCATCTGCCTGCCCAGCGGGGATCGACGGAGCGATCCCCCGCTAAGCAAAGCGGAGCCCGTACACGGACACGTCCGTGTGAAAGGGCCCTTGGTCTGATGCTTCTCCTTGACTTTCCAGTTCGAGGCTGTGGGCGAGGACAAAACTCAGTTGTATAACTTATCAGTGTAGAGAAAAGTTAGATCTCCTGGCTCAGCTGTCTGACAGGTCTATGTAAATTTCAGGAATAAATTGACAGATATAACAATTCTGTGGTAGGTAAAACAACTCTCATATATATTTCACCTGTGTGTTCAGAAGTTTGCCTGGAGCTTAGCTCAACTTTAAAGCAATTCTAGGCACCTACAGCTAATTCACACCAGCCCGGTTGACTGCAGTGTTGTAAAATTGCATTAGGGGAGCCTATTCATTTGAATGGGCTGGCCATTACCCCAAAACAGACCAAAATCATGCATACAGCTTTTTTGGCAGCATACCTCTGCAATGCAAGTGTGCTGAGAAGGTGCGTTGGGTGCCTTCAGAATGAATGTGCCCAATGGTGTGAATGGGACATTAGTGAACAACTAAGTAAGTAGCAGCAAGGCCTAAAAGAATAGGGTTATAATCCCTTTGGATCTGCAGCTGCTATGACCCATGCAGATATGTGCATATTATTCTTCATCCTTAATTACAAGGTTTGCTATACTAACTCTTAAATGACTGTTGTAGTCTCTTTTGGAATATAGTGATATGCAATCTGTGTTGGCTCTATAGATCTATTCAGATACTGATTACATATAATGACATGCCCTCTATCAGTAAGTCCAGCACAAGCTCCAGTTTTGTATTGGCTAATCTTGTGTAAAATCCAGTAGTACCCACTTAGTCCAGTATCTTTCCAGGGCTTTTCACTGATAAGCACCAATTAACACAGACATTCTGTGCCACTAATGGACTCAATGTATTGGCCGAAGCACTCACAGGCCTCCAGCACTCTTACCTAGAAGCCATTAACGTCATTCAGTTCTCATTTGATAGAGTCCTGCTTTTTCCCACTAATCGGCAAGATGCTGTCTGTATCTGGATTATGTCTGTAATAGAACCTGTGTAATGCAACATTTTACTGTTTTTAGATACATTAAAGATGAACTCTAGGCAGATATAAAAGACACAATTTTTTGCAGCTCTGTAATCAGTAATAATACATCACTAATGTATTTTTTAAATGCAAGCAGTATAAGTACCATAATTTGACCTGGAATCAGCCTCTTGCAGTCCCTGTGCAGAAGGGCTGGAGTGTGAGAGGAAGAGCAATACAAGAAGCCAGTCAGTTCATGTGCTGGCAAGAAGCATGTTAAAAGGAAGAGAATGCAGTAATGGCAAGATGAGCTTATCACTGTGCTGCTCTTCTTTTCACTGTCCAGTCACAGGTTCTGGTGAGATGACCTGGGATTAAAGGAAGTGGGTTGAATAATGTTCATCATCAGACTTAGGACATCCAGTGTTAGAAATAGGCGCTGCAGGGGAAAGCTCTAGAATAATAGTGAAGAAAAATGCTCCTGCGCACAAGTGGGTAGCTGAACAAGTGGTGTATGCACACAGGCCTTGCTGCACTCAAAAATGGGGGATCCTAGCAGACAACGAGAAAAAAGAGAGAGAGGGCGCACCAGCCATGTGCATTATCTTTTAGATAAAATTTATTAAACCAATGATAAAAAGGAACTACTTACAAAGAGTAGTAGAAGATCTCAAATTTATAAAAACAATCTTCAAATCACAGCATGCAGTCAGGGGACGGGACAGCAGAGCCCACCGGAGGTGCCGGAAGAGCTCACAGGAATCACTGCTGGCTGACGCGTTTCGAGGGGAACGTCCCCTCTTCCTCAGAGCAGTGATTCCTGTGAGCTCTTCCGTCACCTCCGGTGGGCTCTGCTGTTCCCTGACTGCATGCTGTGATTTGAAGATTGTTTTTATAAATTTGAGATCTTCTACTACGGTTTGTAAGTAGTTCCTTTTTATCATTGGTTTAATAAATTTTATCGAAAAGATAATACACATGGCTGGTGCGCCCTTTCTCTATTTTTTTTCTCGTTGAAAGCTCTAGATTCAAGGTGAATATTGAAACAAAATGTGACATTGTTATTGTATATTTTAATGGCATGTTCTTTGTATCTTGCTATTTTTGTTTGAAGGTCTGCTTTAGGAATGGTGTAACCAATCAAAATGATATCTTTCCTCATATCTAAGTTTCTTATGGACAACATAGAAACCTTGCTTTCAGATCTTCTTTCTATGGTGATATAGCAACAAACAAACATATGCACTAATTGAAATAATTTTACATAGTAACTTCCATGCTTTGTTTTACATCTAATCTGGCAATCATTATTTTTCTGCAATTGCCTTTAAAGAAGAGCTCAGGTCGAGATGTGACTTAAAAAAAGTAGAGTGGAGTGTATGCATCTTTTTATGAAGTATATTAGTAGCTCACTGACTGTTTTCACTGGTTGCGAGGAATTGTTCTTTAACCACTGGAGTACCAACTTGTAAAAACCCCTTTCTTACCAGGCCATTTTTCAGTTTCTAGTGCTGTGATAGTTTGACTGACGATTGTTGTGCAACACTGTACCCAAATTAATTTTATACTAGTTTTTAGATAGCGAAAGCTTTCTATTGGTGGTATCTAATAACCTTTTTTATGTGTTTACTACAAATATTAAAAAACAAAACAAAAAGGATCTCAGTGAATGAAATTGAATAAATAGATCAACAGCTGCTGCAGATTCATTTATTCATTTTCTTTTCATAACTTACTAGGTTTCCTCTTCTTCCTCTGTAAGAGGAAGTGGAAGGACGGACCATGTGATCTCTGTGATTGGCTAGATGTGTACCTGTGTCTAATGACACATGGGTTAGCACATGAATTAGCAGTAGCAATAGCCACCCAACAGTCCCTTTCTCCATTGGTGTTTATGGATGGCGCCAAGGAAATAGCAATTGACCAATCAGCTGTTAATAAACATACTTTGTTGAGAAAACAGGCTTAAGTGGAGCTCCAGGAAGGTATTGATTTTATTTTCAGTGTTCCCTGAAACCACCCCCAATTCCTACCCACTTTAGCTGCAGAGAAAGCCACCAAGGGTGTACACATGCCACCGCAGGAATGATACCCCCATAGTGCCCACCAATCGCGACCCATTTAAGTGAATGGGGTCACTCTGCAAGTGCCCCTCAACCACGTGCAATGCATGGAGTTGCAGAGAGTTAAAGCAGGCGATGAGGAGGCAGTCGCACTTGGCAGTGCTCTTGCTCGTGCATTCTGAATGGCACCCCCACGCATCTCAGCCCACAGCACGATTGCGGGTGTGGGAAACGCATTGGTGAAAAAGACCCTGTAGCCACATTTTTAAAAGGTGCATGCACCTTTGTTGTGCGGTTCACGCAGCACAGGAGCCCATTCAAATGAATAGGCTGCCGTGCCAGAGCAAACGTGGGACGCACGGCCCGCACTAGTGTGAACCGAGCCTTTAGGCAGGATACAGTTTATATCAGTCCGCTGGGGACTGCAGCTGGAACTAGAGAAGCAGTGTTAGCAAATGTGGCCGTCTGCTCACTCCGCCAGCGCTGGCCCAATAAAAAATAGTCTCAGTGCTTCTGTTTGAGGCTTCGCTGTTCTGCAGATGGCGGGTCAGTAAGCTGAGGGCGCAATCTGCTGGTCACCTGGCTGTGAAGACTGGTAGCTGACTCCCAGTTCAAAGTGTACTGTATGTGTAGCCAAAACTGTTTGTATTTTACTTTTTTTAGTTTAGAGTAGGGAAGGATTAGAAACCTTGTCATTTTTTATTTCTAAACAGTCTAGACAGACAAACCCCCCTAAGGAAACAAGGGGAACACAGGAATTCAATTCTGAAAATAGATTCTATACAGATAATGCTCCTGGGCAGCCATCAGATCAATCCCACAGAGAGCATAGAGACAGGAAAATACAAAGGAAATGGGGTGTGTCTAAAGATTGTCAATAAATAAAACATATCAATAATGGATTTTTTGATACTCTTAGTATCCACATTTCCTTTTTGTTTCTCAATTTTGTATTGCTTTCCATGTCCCTGCTTGGTAGATTCTCGCTCTAAAGACAATAGGGTTGATTTACTAATGTGTATAGGTGCAGATGATTACTGGGTATGGATGATTGTGACCTATGAAGACACCTATATGAGTGTGCCAAATGATACACTAAACCAAATGTCATTGTCCAGGACATGAACATGACAAAAAAGTTATAAGACCATCTGATTATTCTCAAATGATCATAGTCTCCTATGTGTATACTTACCTGTAGCACCCCCTAGCATTGCTAGAGTGCTAGAGTTGAGGGTTTTTTTTTTTTGTTAGTGTAGGTAAATTGTCAGGCTTGGCTGGCAGCCAGGCCTGTGTGTTAATCTGGGTCAGGGTTGAGTGACTCAGGGAGGCCGGGTGACTCAGCAGCAGCATATCTGGTGACTCGCCCTGCTTGCTGGAAACTTGGAAAAGATTCCAGAAGCAGTTGGGAGGGGTCTAGGGGGAGCTCTCTGGAGTATTCTGAGGGCCCTGACCAATCCTCAACAGATGGGTTTCCAGGGGGCAGGACCCCTCAGATACTCAGGGTCAACCCATCTGGCGCAGTGTGAGTTTGGGTGGAAGATGGAGATGGAGTGTTAGGCTGTCGGAGGCCTTTGAGAGTAGCCCCCCAGTCCGGGGGGGGGGGCTGAAATCAGGCCTAGGTTTAGGTGGGGGAAGGGACCCCTTCTCACAACACACGCAGAGGGATCCTGACCAGGAGGCACAGGAGCAAGGAGAGGACAGCAGGAGAACACTGCCAGGCAAATCTCCAGGGAGAAAGACCGCCAAGAGGGCTGCGAAGTGTTACCATCAGAGGACTGAGAGGCATGCTTAAAGGGACTGGGCGCAAGCAGTCTGGGATGGATGCAGATTCAGTCTGGGAGGACTGTGGAGAGGTACCCAGGAGTGCTAGTGAAAGGGGCAGCTGCAGCCAGGTGGGCTGGCAGTGTCTGAAGAGGTGGTACTGGGAGCAGTAGCCACAGGAATAGGACAGCTAAGCATTAAGACCTCTTTTTCTGCTAAACTACCAAAGGGGTCCGCAGTCCCTGCCTGCGAAGGGCATTTTCTCTGGATCTGACTGAGTATGTGTTAGATCAATTTGTCAGTGCTAGCTGGTCCTGGGAGATGTAGTTCTACAAGCAAGATTGTGCTGGAGGTAGAAGAAGAGAAGTGTATATTTACTGGATGTATATAGTTTGTGTCCCTGAAGAATTCCTTTTTGATCAAGTGGGGATCCCATAATAACCCTATCCCCATCCAAGTTCAATTCCCCTACTAAAATACAAAAAAACTAAAGCTGCAAAGACTGATGCCTGTCTCCAGACTGTGTGGAAATATTGTGTGCCTGGCTGTGCAAGGTGGGAGATACCCATATTCACCAGAAGCTCCTACAGTGGTAGTGCTACATACACAAGGCCTAGGTTCCTCTGTTCTATTGGAAAAATGTTACAAATGGTGCATTTTACATGATAATCTGTGAAAGAGTTGTTAGATCATAACAGTACCATCAATGGTTGATACGAGGGCCGATCCCAGGCGGGGGCACGGGGTGCAGTGCACCCGGGCTCCAGAGAGGTGGGGGCGTTGAAGCGCCAGAGTGCTCCCTTCCCTCCTCCTCCTCTCCTTGTCCAGAGGCGGCTCTCTCCACCCGTCCCCACCGCCGCCACTGTTTCCTGCTGAAGCTCGTCCCCCTCGCTCCTCCTGTCAGAAAAGGGGAGCAGCCAGAGATCGGAGCGGCTGTCTCTGTGTGGACAGAGACCAGCCGCGCAGTGATGTCACTGGGGGGGGGCGGTACGTGTCTGACACATGTTCTCCTCCTGCTCCTGCTCTCTGTGTCTAACTCCTGCCTGCTGTGATCTGTTCTCCACCCGGGCGGCACGGCTGCACATTGTTCTCTCCTCTCCAGCTGCCGCCGGGTGTTTTTATGTACCCTAATTGGGGTGGGGGGGGTTGGTCCTGGTGGGTCTGTAATAATGGAGGGGGGTTTGTCCTGGTGGGGGGGTCTGTAAAAAATGGAGGGGGGGTTTGTCCTGGGGGGTCTGTAATACTGGAGGGGGGTTTGTCCTGGTGGGGGGGTCTGTAATAATGGAGGGGGGTTTGTCCTGGGAAGGTCTGTACTAATGGAGGGGGTGGTTTGTCCTGGGGGGTCTATACTAATGGAAGGGGGTGGTTTGTCCTGGGGGGTCTATACTAATGGAAGGTGGTGGTTTGTCCTGGGGGGGTCTATACAGATGGAGGGGGTCTGTACTGAGGAAGGTCTGTACTGAGGGAGGGGTGTATACTTAGTGAGGGGTCTGCACTGACAGAGGGGGGTCTATACTTGGTGAAGGGGGGTCTGTACTGAGGGGCAACTATAGTTGGTGGAGGGGGGTGACACCATGTTTTACTGCACCTGGTGATACCAACCCTAGTGATGCCACTGCAGCTGCGGGCTCTTCTTCCCCCCCTCCTTCTTCCTCTCTCTCCTTCTTCCTCTCCCTCTCCTCCTCACGCACACTTCTGTACTAGTGACCAGCGCTTGCCAGCTCAGCCACCCACTATGTTTCTTCCGCGCCTTCATATCAGCCAGGGAAGAAATAGAATAGACAAAGGAGCAGAGAAGAGGATTGTGGGAAATGTAGTCCCGAGGACTGGAGTCATTGCCAGAATACAGATCTGGGTGCTACCCAGCGGAGTCGCCACGGGCAAGAGTGAGCTGACTCCTGATCAGAGGAACTGTTGCTGTATCGCTGGGTCAGGTGAGAGGGCTGATCGGCCATTATTTACTAACGTCCATAGGAACTGCAGTCTCTGACCATCTCTTGTATCATGATTGCAGTCTCTGACCGTCTCTTTTATCATGTCTACAGTCAATGACCATCTTCTGTACTATGGCTGCAGTCTCTGACCATCTCCTGTATTATGTCTGGGGACTCTTTCTAACAGACTCTCTAACAGAAGCCCTCTCTGTGTGCATCAGAGAGACTCCCCTCCAGGTCTCATTAGTGTATGCTCTTCCTGTATTTTCTTCATTGTTAAAAGATCATGGGAGGATCCCAGGGTAACAAAGACTTCTTAGGGGAGCGTCTCTGTGTTTGAGTCGTTGCCATAGAAACATTTGTAAAGGGGAGGGGTTGGTAAGATGACCACGCCCATGTGGGGGCGCCAGAAATATTTCTGCACCCAGGCGTGTGTATACATATGTGTACATTTCACACTTTTTAGCCCTTTGACATATGCCCAGCTGTAAAGCTGTCCCATACACTTTCTGCGGAGGTTTCTCCTCACTCCCACATAACAGATTTTGATTGTAGAAGTAAAAATAAAGCAAACTGAATTTCACCTTTTAAAAAAGTCAGTCTAACATTATGGGGATTTTGTCTTGCTGGGCTTCATTGTATAAACCTACAGCTCTAATGAAGCTAGTTGCCATGGCATTCCAAACTCCAAATATGACGCGTGTACAAAAATCATTGCAACTTTGTTCAAATTCAATTGTGCTTGGTTTTGTTTGTTGTTCAATAAAAAGCTAAAGCCAGGATTATTTAAAAAAAAAAAAATAGTGGTTTAACTTTGTTAAAGTGTCAACTGTTGTGAGCAGTTTGTTAGGTGTCAGGTCTCATGAGTAGTTTGGATTGTTGCAGCCCTTGTATAAAGAGTGTCAGCTCTTGGATGCAGTCTGAAGAGTGTTTGCTCTTGTGTGTAGTAAGCTGAAGGCCAACTATTTTGTGGAATATGTAGCACATCAACCCTTTAAGCAGGCTGTGTTGGCTCTTGGATGCCGCTTGTAGAGTGTCAGCTCTTGCGAGCAGGCTGTAGAGTGTTAGCTTTTGGAATGCGGTCTGCAGAGTGTTAGCTCCTGTGGACAGGCTGTAGTGTGTTAGCTTTTGGATGCAGTCTGTAGAGTGTCAGCTCTTGTGTACATTCAGTAGACTGACAGCTCTTTTGAGTGGACTGTATTGTGACAGCTCTTCTATGAAGTCTGTAGAGCATCAGCTCTTAGAGGCAATCCATTATAGTTTGTAGAGTATCAGTTCCTATGTACAGTATGTACAGTGGTTGTAAACAGACTGTAAAGTGGCAGCTCATGCATTTCAAATGCAGGTTCTTCAGCGCTTTTGACTGAATTGTGCCAGAAAGCAGTGAAGTGTCAGCTTTTTTGTTGAGTATTTAGAGTGTCAGTTCTTTGAAAGCATATGTAGAGTGTCAGCTCTTGTGTGTAGGATAAAGTGTGAAATCTCTCGTTTGCAATACTGTAGGTAGAGTGTCATTACTTGGATGCAGCCTGTAGAGCAGCATTTTTCTACCTTTCTTTCAAGGAAGCCTTGCTTAAATCAATTTATCAGAGGTCAATGAGAAGAATGCCCCATACATTTTTGGTCAGTGGGAATAATGCTCCTTAGATTGGTTCAGTGAGAATAATTCCCACTTACAATGGTGGTCAGTGAGAAGAATGCCCCTTACAATGGTGGTCAGTGAGAAGAATGCCCCTTACAATGGTGGTCAGTGATCAGAATGCCCCTTACAATGGTGGTCAGTGAGAAGAATGCCCCTTACAAAAGGTGGTCAGTGGGAAGAATGCCCCTTACAATGGTGGTCAGTGAGAAGAATGTCCCTTTTATAATGGTGGTCAGTGAGAAGAATGTCCCTTATAATGGTGGTCAGTGGGAAGAATGCCCCTTACAATGGTGGCCAGTGGGAAGAATGCCCCTTACAATGGTGGCCAGTGGGAAGAATGCCCCTTACAATGGTGGTCAGTGAGAAGAATGCCCCTTACAAAAGGTGGTCAGTGGGAAGAATGCCCCTTACAATGGTGGTCAGTGAGAAGAATGTCCCTTTTATAATGGTGGTCAGTGAGAAGAATGTCCCTTATAATGGTGGTCAGTGGGAAGAATGTCCCTTACAATGGTGGCCAGTGGGAAGAATGCCCCTTACAATGGTGGCCAGTGGGAAGAATGCCCCTTACAATGGTGGCCAGTGGGAAGAATGCCCCTTACAATGGTGGCCAGTGGGAAGAATGCCCCTTACAATGGTGGCCAGTGGGAAGAATGCCCCTTACAATGGTGGCCAGTGGGAAGAATGCCCCTTACAATGGTGGCCAGTGGGAAGAATGCCCCTTACAATGGTGGCCAGTGGGAAGAATGCCCCTTATAATGGTGGCCAGTGGGAAGAATGCCCCTTACAATGGTGGCCAGTGGGAAGAATGCCCCTTACAATGGTGGCCAGTGGGAAGAATGTCCCTTACAATGGTGGTCAGTGGGAAGAATGCCCCTTACAATGGTGGTCAGTGGGAAGAATGCCCCTTACAATGGTGGTCAGTGGGAAGAATGCGCCCCTTACAGACAGCTAAGAAGATCATTGGTGTCTTGCTGCTCACTCAAAACTATGTGAATACTGCCAAATTGGAGGTCAATCAGCCATAGCTCAAGAAACCCCTGGCAACCTCTACGGGAACCCTGAGATTCCACATAACCCTGGCTGAGAATGGGTGCTATAGAGTGTCAGCTCTTGTATACAGTCAGCATACTGCCAGCTGTCTTACGTAGACTGTGACAGCTCTTCTCTGCAGTCGGTAGTGTATCAGTCCTTGAATGCATTCTGTGAATTGATGTAAACTGATAGATGCAAACTGTTAAGTGTCAGCTCTTGTGAGCAGTCTGTACAGGCGTTGTGAATGGAATGTAAAGTGGCAGTGTGCACATTTTTGGAAGCCATTTATCTATCACATTATATACTGGCCATACTTTTGTAGAGGAAGATTAAAGTATAACTAAAGGCAAAACTTCTTTTTTTTTTTTAGTGTTGGATAGAGTGAAGAGGGATTAGACCACCTGTCAGGTTGTATTGCTGTCTGTGCCCCCATTGGGGAGATGCATCCTCTCTATTTGTCCTGTTTACCATTATCATTGAAAGTGAAAGTAAAAGAAAAACCCAATTTTTGGGTCGTCCCCAGAAAAGTAATAGAGGGGAAATCTTCCAATGGAGACACTAGTTGTGGTGAGCTGGAAGTCTCGAGGTATTTATTTAAGTTGCAAGGGTTTCCTCTTACTTCCTGTTTGGCTATGGGACAGGAAGTGAAGGGAAATTTCTACAATGGAACAAAAATGGCACGGAAAAATCTGACGGGTTACAACCCTTCCTTGCTCTATCCAAAATGAAAAAAAAAAGTTTTGCCTATTGTTCTACTTTAAGTTATATAGGAGCTCCCCTTCAGCTGACACACAATCACGGTGCTCATCTGGCATTATGAGAGGATCATGTGGCACCAGATTGTCTCTGTTTTATATTATCAGGAACCCATCCAATTGCAGATTGCATCTCTCCAATGGCATTCTTACCCACCAAAAATAGAATGATTATTGCACAATGTGGCCAATTGTGTATCAGTTTCTCTGTGTAGAGTTAGCAAGTGATCAAAACACCCTCTTGTAAGAGTCTCAGTTCTTCTTGCAGGGATGCGTTTAGGATTTGGATGTCACTGTTGGTATCTTTGCTGTTTGTGAATGAGAAGTTAATCTGGCCCGGAGATAATGTGCAGCTGCAGTAAGCTGTTGTGTTACAATGTTACTAACGGCTGTCTCTATAATCCAGAGATTCATACAATAGAAGCGGAACGCATTCTTCATTGCTGCTCTCACACAAGGCGCTTTGTGCAGAGGGCGTCTTGAGCTGGATGAATAGAATCTTTGGCACACTGGTGATTTTATTTTTTGCCGTCTGACTTAACCATTTATTTCTGGTGACACAAAAAGCATATGACCAGTTTTACAATATTGCAACATAATAAAATTAGACTTCGGGAGTTTGATACAGGCTTTTTGGAGTGTGCGTAAAATTTGATGAAGGTTCGGTGATGTAGGATCAAAAAAATCTAGATACAGAAGCCATAAAAACCAGAAGATCTGAAGAACTAATATTCCAAGTTTTTGGAAAAGCTTTCTTACTAGATTATCATTTTGGGGAACGTCATCATTAAAAACAATTGTTCAGAGTACTGGGTGAATTCAATCTAAAGTTTACCAAACATGGTGTAATCGAATGTATTAATCTAGGACCTGTTCACACCAACAGGTGTGTGGGAAACCCGCGTTCTGTGCGCTCTTTACGTACCATGTTCAAAACGCACTGCAGTTGCCATCTGCAGCAGGTGCCAGTATTAGGTTAATACCCAAACAATACATATGTGGGAGTGGTATTGGTCATTTAATCAAAACCATTGAAGGGCATCATCCCTAAAATAGACAACTTGAAAAAATGGGGGAGATTATAGTGGACTATGAATACCCCTCCAATAGTCAAATATCTACACAACCAAATGGATTAAAAAGTTTACATATCTTTATTCCATCAATTTAAAAACCACTGTGTTAAAAGAAAACTGTATATGCAATTTATAATGGCACACCAACTCTACCACTTTTCTTCCCAAAAAAGAAACAGGTTAAGGCTTTGTAACATGGGAGTATTGGGAGATAATTCGGTGTAGATCGACGCGTTTTGCAGGATGACCCACTTCCTCAGGACCTCAGATCTTGCATATAGATATGATTGATAACTGGAACAGTACTAGATACAAATTGCACATAAATTAGATCAAGTGTACACAATATATCATAAATATAAATTTCTTTACATTTATTAACAATAATATGAACTAAATTCTATCCCAAAAAAGTTCTTGGTTCTTTTTTTTTCTTTTTTCTTCTTTTTCCTTCCCTCTCTCTCTTTGGTTGGGATAGAATTTAGTTCAGGGATGTAATGCATGTCACAATATACATATGATGAATTGAGGATTGCACTGCAGTGGATTTTAAAGCATTTACATTGCTTATACCCCTTGGTGTGAGGTACAGCATCGTTAGGTTAGGAGCATTGTTTGTTTTTTAATGTAAATAAACGTTGAACGTTTTCACACTATGTCGGTCCCCCTTTGCTCTTTTATGTAACGCCTAAATGGGTAATTCTGGTGAGATGATTGCTGGCTAAACAACACAGAGGAACAATTGGAGCCCCATTATAACATAATGCTTTACATGACTTACCTGTAGTGGGTGGTCATGGAAATCTGGTGAGTTCTCCTGTGTGGCAAAGGTGGTGGAGCACATTATTGGAGGATTAAGAACATGTTGAAAATTGTTTGCACAGCACAATGGCACTTTCCAAAGAAGTTATGCACATTTCTTTGTCCAAATTTTGAACATTGGTTATTAATTATTCAACACAGCACTATAGCACCTTTTTTATTACTATACTGCATATGCATAGCACTGTGGCACTTTAAGAGTTTTGAGGACTGGTTGGACACTTTTTATGGACTTTTTTTGTATGGCATTAATTCTTTGCACTGGTATATATAAATGAAATACACTTGTTTGCTTTTTAAACATTGATTTTACAGGTCAGCCCTGTGTATATATAGTGTGAAGGAGTATTCATCTGTCATGTTTAGCTGAACAACTTGTTAGAATCCCCCTAGTTTCTGGTATCCTCATTTTCTGTACAGTTCCAAACCCTTGTCTGAGAAATCCTAGGCCAGTCTGTTCCCTAGTTACAGCAATACCTCATCTATGAGCCCACAATGACATTCAGCAGAAAAAGACAGAGGGGTTGCCAGTAGTGTATTTAGGTTTTGTGCTGCCCTAGGCCTGACTAAACTCGTGCACCCCCTAATTTAAATATGACCCACCCCTTCCTGTCAAGGTCACACCCCTTGCCGTCTAAGACCCGCCCTGAAATTTTCAAGTGAGGACACTAGTTCTGAGGGCCTGGGGGGGGGGGGGGGGGGCAATGGATTACCTTCATTTGCATAGATTTCCTCTCACTTCCTGTTTGGTTATGGGGCAGGTAGTGAAGGGAAATCTCTGCAATGGGACAGGGATGGTTCTACTTTAGGCACAAATTTCTGATAATTTTATAGAGGACTAAGAAGATATAACCATGCCAACGGTGCAGTAGAAAACATATAGCACAGTGAGGAAGGTTTGTGGTCCAGGATGATGAGACAGTCAAAATTAGAAGCGGTGCGCCCCCCCCCCCCAACAGTTGCAGAATGTGGGCCACCCGCATACCGGAAGCAGTGCGGCCGCTTTATGGGGGCGCTAGACTAATTTGCCTCTCAGCCCAGTGCGCCCCATAAGACTGACGCTACACTAATAGCACAAGCCGGCGGGGACTCTTTCTGTGCTGCCCCCCTGCAAATGCTGCCGTAGGCCTGGGCCTTTTGGCCTAGGCCAGGATACAGCGTTGGGGGTTGCACAATACAGAACCATGTGATAGGTAGCACCAATCCCACCTGGAAATCATCTGAAATCCTGGCAAATTTCTGCTTAAAAAAACCCTCAAACTGAGTAGACTTTTTGACTTTAGCTCAGCTACAGGGTTTTCTTTGATAAAACTAGCCATTCATTGATTGCTGTTACTATTTGCCCAGAGAAACGAATTAACCTCCCTGGCAGTATGATTATTTCGGATTTTAGGTGTTGAAAGCGGTACAATTATTTTGCATGGAAATTTGGCGTTTTATATTGTAGGCCTGTAATTCTTAACAATAACACACTTAAATCTGTCCAAACAAGAGTCTAGTAGATATCCTGGGAATGATGATAATAATATAATAATAATAAAATAAATTTCCCCACGATTCACTATCGCTCAATTCTGCAAGTGTTCTCATTTACTATCGCTGTTTTCTAGCTGGTCTAAAGCCACTTTTGACATAAAGGGACACTTTTTTGGACAATCTCCAGTTTCCAGGCAGAAAGAACAGTATATATCATATAAAACTGCATGCAGGGCATGGGCCGAAGCACTGGGGACAAAAGGGATGTGAAATCATTTCATACAGTACTGTATGTGTTATGGTTTGTACATTTTTTTTAATTTGCCGCCAGGCTCCGCCCCTGTGCATCGCAACGCTTGCAGGGAACGGAGCCTGGCACAGAGAGGCTTCGGAGGAGACAGAGCCCTCAGACACAGAGGGGGACATCGCAGGATCCTGGGGACAAGGTAAGTAAAGCCGCACCAGGATCCTGCAATGTAATCCTGAGTGTGGCTCGGGGTTACCGCTAATGGGACTGAAATTTAACCCCGAGCCACACTTGGGAATACCGTCAGGGAGGTTAAAGAGTATCGTCACTGCACCTGAGCACCACGAACCGAAAACACTATTTTATTCTTTTATAATATTCAAAGCACATTCCCCCATCCATCCATGTCTCCATGCTTTTTTTTGCAAAATCACTTTGAACCCCACCCTAGCATTTTTGGCTGTGGCTATCTTGAGTTGGGGCAAATGCTTTATGTAGCATTTACTTTCTGGAATCCATCTGAATTTAGCTCAGGCATGCATGAAGGAGAGTGTACTTAGCTGAGAAAACCCCTCCTCCCCTCCTGAAGACTCATGGGATGTATGCCATCATTTGTCTAGGAAAGAAACTAGGAAGTAAAAATAAAAAAAGTTTAACACAAGCAAATACGATATACTTTTCTATTTACTAATGTTTGCAGCATGAGGATTAAAAAAAATCAAAGTTGATTATGAAAGTGAAGTTCCACTAAAGAAGTCTCGCTTACTATTTGTAGTGGCTTCTGTCCTGCAGGAGACAAAATGCATGTAGCACTGTGTCCAGTCTTTCTTCTTGGTAAATACATACATACGTGGCATCATACAGTATCTCACAAAAGTGAGTACACCCCTCACATTTTTGTAAATATTTTATTATATCTTTTCATGTGACAACACTGAAGAAATGACACTTTGCAATGTAAAGTAGTGAGTGTACAGCTTGTATAACAGTGTAAATTTGCAGTCCCCACAAAATAACTCCACACACAGCCATTAATGTCTAAACCGCTGGCAACAAAAGTGAGTACACCCCTAAGTGAAAATGTCCAAATTGGGCCCAATTAGCCATTTTCCCTGTGTTCAATAAATTGTAGCGCTAAAAAACACATGTGTCATAAGAACAGAATGTCTCTGTAATCATAGACCAGTGTCCCAATAGTGACGTGTAGTCAAAGAAAACATGATGATCCGCAATGGATAAATAAACGGTGTAACAGTCCCTTCAGCTTCCCAAATCTCAGTTCAGATGTCATCAAACTCATGAAAAGATGAGGTACGCTTACCGGAACTGTTGGATTCTACTGCCATAAGCATAGAATCAATCGAGCTGTGTGCCACCCTGGCCAAGTGAGTGTAGTGGTTGAGGGCAGATGGCACCTCTATGAGGTCTGGATGTCACCTCTGGATACACGGGAAATGGATAGAAACCTGGTTCCAAGGTTGAAGATGTTTTCTCAGTTCCCGAAAGTATATGGAAAAGAAAAGGGATGCCTCCACATGGTGTAAATCCGGGTAATTTATTTACTAAAAAACCACTATCCATAAGTGATCACAATTATAAAAAGGCAGTTTACAGGGTATAGAAACCACCCTACGCGTTTCGATCAACAGACCTTCAACAGGGGCATGCCATTAAGTTTAGATTAAAATACATTGGTATTGCAGAGACATGTATCAGTGCATGAATTTATTCATCAGCATAATATTTTTTTTTGCTATTCATGAGAGTTCTTCTTTAGGGCTGGTGCACACTTTCTGGAGAATTTTCAAACCATATCCAGGATGCATTCACAGTGTTTGCCAAATGGCCCTAATTCCCACCAGTGTGGTCATTTCCAGTGCTTTCAACAAAACTACAACTTGATGCAAAATAAAGATTTTTCAAGTGTCAAATGAAAAAAAAAGAAAAACGTACTGGAATGCATTGAAAATGTGGCAGAATTCATGAAAAACGTATATAAATGCGTACACAAAAAAGCCCCTGGAATGGTAAAATTGTGGCGTGA